>NC_137918.1:275000-370000 GCF_963457725.1 Sprattus sprattus
AAGGCCCGGAGTGCTCCAGCCTCAGGGCTTTTCAGGCGGTGATGTTGTGGGTCTACGACCGTGTTACAATGGACAGCTTTGAGGCCGCCATTGCCGCGGCTCTGGAGAGAGATGCTGCCCGTAACCCGGTTCTCCGGATGACAGCTGCTGCAGTTCCAGAGGCACACTGCCTGGATACAGCAATCCTGGAAACCCCCAGCCGGAGTGAACCAGGCTCCCCAGTTGCTGCAGTTCTAGAGGCACCCAGCCTGGATGCAGCAGCCCTGGAGGCCCCCAGTCCCAGTGGACCAAGCAGCCCCGATGCAGCCAGCCCCGGCGAAGAAGGCAGCCCCGATGCCGCCAGCCCCGGCGAAGAAGGCAGCCCCGATGCCGCCAGCCCCGGCGAAGAAGGCAGCCCCGATGCCGCCAGCCACGGCGAAGAAGGCAGCCCCGATGCCGCCAGCCCCGGCGAAGAAGGCAGCCCCGATGCAGCCAGCCCCGGCGAAGAAGGCAGCCCCGATGCCGCCAGCCCCGGCGACGAAGGCAGCCCCGATGACGCCAGCCCCGGCGAAGAAGGCAGCCCCGATGCCGCCAGCCCCGGCGAAGAAGGCAGCCCGACTGCTGCCAGCCCGGGTGAACCAAGCAGCCCGACTGCTACCACCCCGAGCGAACCAGGCAGCCCGACTGCTGCCAGCCCGAGCGAACCAGGCAGCCCGAATGCTGCCAGCCCGAGCGAACCAGGCAGCCCGACTGCTGCCACCCCGAGCGAACCAGGCAGCCCGACTGCTGCCACCCCGAGCGAACCAGGCAGCCCGACTGCTGCCACCCCGAGCGAACCAGGCAGCCTTGCCCCTGTCTCCTCTTTCCTAGGTTCCACTGTCCCAGTATCCAGTGCTGCCAGCCCCAGTGAACCTGGCTGTCCCGGTGCCGAGTCAACCCCAGCCACTGGTCCTGCAACCACAGCCACCGCAGGTGCTGCAACCCTGACCTCATCCTCTGACGGGGTCTTCCAGTTCCTGGCCAAGGAGGGGCATCTTGGTCTCCTCAGCTCCATCAAGGCTTCCAGTCGCCTGCCAGACCGTTTGCCTCGTCCTGGTCGTCCACCCGACAAGACTCTGCCTCGGTGTGGCCGTCCGCCCGGCCGGCCACCAGACACTTTGCCCCTGCTTGGCCGCCGGCCCGGCCGTCCACCAGACACACTGCCTCGATGTGGACGCCTGCACGGCCGCCCACCAGACACTCTGACCCTGCTGAGTTATCCGCCCGGACGCCCACCAGATACCCTGCCTTTATCTGGCCGTCCACCAGGCCCCTGCCTCCCCGCCGTCCTTGCCCTGGACCCCCTCCACCCACCCTATGTGGTTTTGTTTGTTGACTTTGGGCCGTCTGGGATCCTGCCCTTAGAGAGGGGGTACTGTCACGATCGTGGCAGCCATGGCCACGATTTGGCGGCATCTGGTGGCCAAAAGGACTTCGTGTTTTCGGTGTTAACATGTGCCTTTGTTTTCTTTGTTTGCCTCACCTGTTTCCTGTTATGTTCACTCACCTGATTCCTATTGCTGGCTCTCACCTGTTCCTTGTTTGTACTCATTAATGTAGCCACTTGATGTCTGTCTGCTGGGTATATGTACTGGGGTTTTTGCACTTGTTCTTTGCTGTAGTGTTAGATGTCTTCACGAAGTCAAGTGAGTTTGCTCTTTTGCCTTTATCTTTATTTTTGCTGTTTGGAGTATCCTTTGTGTTGTTTGAGCCTTTTGAATGCTGTCAAGATCTTTGTTCAGAATAAAGATAGCAAATTGACAGTAATCCGCAATTGGGTCCTCATTTACACATTTGGCTGAATCGCTGGATCCCAAATCCAGCAACTCAGGTCCCATCCCTGAGCAGCCCTGACACCAGGTGAGGATAGCCAGTTGCCTCGCAGGTTTACGCTTACGGCCACTGTGGGTCTGGAGCCACCTCTAGTTCGACTTCTGCGGAAACACCGTACCTGAGAGTACTTCTCTGATTAAGAATTTCTTAAGAGGGCAAAGTGGGTCAGAATATAATAATTTATTATAACAAGCACAAGTTACTTAATTACAGTACATCCAATCAAGTATGAAAATGAAGAACTAAAGCTAACCTAAAGAATACTTAGTCTAAAATACTACACGAAACATAAAAACACTTAAAGAACATGAACATACCTAGCTGCTGCGAAATGACTATACTCACACGTGTGTGAGGGAGATCTGAAGACAGAAGACTCCAAGAGCTTTGTCTGTCTTACCCTTAAATACCCATTTTCGTCCTGCATCTAAACCTAATGATAACCCCCCTTAACAGGATGTTTCTCAAGATGAGATTCACACATTAACAACCAAATGGAGGGAATTCCCTCCCCCTCTATTCAGGGGCATCTTCGCCCTCTCACAGAGGCCAAAAGGATCAAGTCTCTGTTACCTATGTTTTCCTTAATATATACAGCTGTAGAACTGAGACCATTTTCCCACTCAGATTGAGACCATTAAAATGAGTCCAAACATCATGCAGAAATCACTTTCTAATATCACATTAAGTTTGACCCTCTCATCCTCATTGTCCTGTTCCTAGTTTTGACCAACAGGAACAGAGATCTGAGATAAGAGTCTCTGCAGGGGGCTGGGAAGATCAACACAACACCAACACAACAGGGCACCATAAAACAACCCCCAGTCCCACCAAATGACTTAATTAACAGAAGAATAATGCCATCTGTGATTTTCCACTTCAAAGAGCCATTTCATCCTTACACCAGTCAGCGCTCGTTTGCATGTATTAGCTCTGGAATTGCCACAGTTATCCAAGTACGGGTGGGAGCGATCAAAGGAACCATAACTGATTTAATGAGCCATTCGCAGTTTCAATGTCACGCCGTGTGCACTTAGACCTGCATGGCTTAATCTTTGAGACAAGCATATGTTACTGGCAGGATCAACCAGGTAGCTGCAGACAACCGGTGCAGAGCGGTGACCTCCCCGAAGGGAAGCCGCCACCCCCGTGGGAGTGTTGTGCATGCAGAGAGGTGTGGACCAACTCTGAGCGAGAGGGTACCGGGAGGACTTGGAGATAGCGTTTCAAGGCAGACCGGGGGGTTGGGGCGGTGAGTAGCCGGAGCCAACATCGCCTTTCCCGCCGCGGCCACCTGCTTCGGACGGCTCGGGTAGACGGGGCGTCTGAGTCTCGCTAGAGAGGGGTTCGGCGCGGTGACAGAGAGATCCGTAGAGCCCTCGGCGTCCCCGGCCTGGAGGCTGACCGCGGTGGCGGGGAGGTGGGACCTGTGAGACAGGGTGCCTCCCCTGGCGGGTCACGGTTTCCAATCGGTCAGAAGGTATAGGAGAGGAGAGGGAGGAGAGTGTGGTCAACAGTCCGCT
The DNA here is from genome assembly GCF_963457725.1 of Sprattus sprattus. NCBI lineage: Eukaryota > Metazoa > Chordata > Actinopteri > Clupeiformes > Clupeidae > Sprattus > Sprattus sprattus. The sequence continues at coordinate 278,375 of NC_137918.1, forward strand.
TCAAACCGCTTGAAAATCGGGCACTCAGAGGCTGAGTTACCTCTCGTGGAACTTTTTTTATTTAAGTCCACTTTTTTAGGGTGCTCTCGATTTTGCGGTGGCAAAACCTCTTTCTGTGATCCTCCAGGCCTTAGGGGGATTTTCAGAAGGTGTCCGAGAAAGGTGCATGGTCGTCGGACTGACCGTTTTCGGTCGGAAGGGTATTTTGTGGAGCCCTCGCCACCACCCCCAACTTTTTCGTACCCATGGTTAACCAAAACCCTACCCATGGTTAACCAAAATGGACTTAGAAACAATCCAGAGTTTTCAGACCTCCAGAGGGGTAGGACCCTGCTCAAAGGTTTCCGAGAATACTGCACCTTCAGCGGACATGCCATGAGCCTCTAGACCCCTCTATATCCTCCAGGAGGACCAGAATTTGAGGAACATGTGTCCGAGAACAGTGCAACTTCAGCGGACTGGCCATGTGCAGCTACATCCCTAGTTACATCCTCCACAGGCACCAGGATGTGACAGAATGTGTCCGAGAATAGGTCACCTTCAGCGGACTGGCCATGTGCAGCTACACCCCTAGTTACATCCTCCACAGGCACCAGGATGTGAACATAATGTGTCTGAGGACAGAGCACCATCAACGGACTCTTTACCAGCTTCGAGTCCCTTGTTTTCGACTTCCAGAGGCACCATAATGTCAAAAACATGTGTCCGCCAAAGATGCACCATCAACGGACTCTCTGCGAGCTTCGAGTCCCTTGTTTTCGAATTCCAGATGCACCATAATGTCAAAAACATGTGCCCGAGAAAGATGCACCATCAACGGACTCTCTATGAGCTTCTGGGGCCTTGTTACAATCCTCCAGGAGGCTTCTGAAAAGGATCTCTCTAGTCCCGAGATGGTACCCGGTGGCAAAACCTCTTTTTGGCATCCTCCAGGCTTAAGGGGAATCCTCAGAGAGTGTCCGAAAAAAGTGCACTGTCGTCGGACTGACCGTTTTGGCTCGGGAGGGTAGGCCATGGAGCTCGCGCCAGCACCCCCAACTTTTTTTTACCCATGGTTAACCAGTAATTATGAGTCTCTTAAGGTTCCATAAGAGAGTCATACTATGACTCTGATGGAAAAGTAACTATGACTCTCTTAAGGTTTTCATTAGTCTCTTAAGGTTTTCATTAGTCTCTTAAGGTTTTCATTAGTCTCTTAAGGTTTTCATTACTCTCTTAAGGTTTTCATTAGTCTCTAGAGACACACAGAGACACTGCCCAGTGTGTTGGGTTCACATACTGGGAGGCCTACAGACACACACACCTCCCCAGACAGGCCTAAGAAGCCTCCTGTCTATTAAAGGTCCCCAAAGGTCAGAGAGACACACAGAGAGCTCCAAACACTGCCCAGTGTGTTGGGTTCACTTACTGAGAGGCCTACAGACACACACACCTCCCCAGACAGGCCTAAAAAGCCTGCAGTCTATTAAAGGTCCCCAAAGGTCAGAGAGACACAGAGAGAGCTCCCATTACTGCCCAGTGTGTTGGGTTCACTTACTGGGAGGCCTACAGACACACACACCTCCCCAGACAGGCCTAAGAAGCCTCCTGTCTATTAAAGGTCCCCAAAGGTCAGAGAGACACACAGAGAGCTCCAAACACTGCCCAGTGTGTTGGGATCACTTACTGGGAGGCCTACAGACACACACACCTCCCCAGACAGGCCTAAGAAGCCTGCTGTCTATTAAAGGTCCCCAAAGGTCAGAGAGACACACAGAGAGCTCCCAGCACTGCCCAGTGTGTTTTGTTCACTTACTGGGAGGCCTACAGACACACACACCTCCCCAGACAGGCCTAAGAAGCCTGCTGTCTATTAAAGGTCCCCAAAGGTCAGAGAGACACACAGAGAGCTCCCAGCACTGCCCAGTGTGTTGTGTTCACTTACTGGGAGGCCTACAGACACACACACCTCCCCAGACAGGCCTAAGAAGCCTGCTGTCTATTAAAGGTCCCCAAAGGTCGGAGAGACACACAGAGAGCTCCCAGCACTGCCCAGTGTGTTGGGTTCACTTACCGGGAGGCCTACAGACACACACACCTCCCCAGACAGGCCTAAGAAGCCTGCTGTCTATTAAAGGTCCCCAAAGGTCAGAGAGACACCCAGAGAGCTCCAAACACTGCCCAGTGTGTTGGGTTCACTTACTGGGAGGCCTACAGACACACACACCTCCCCAGACAGGCCTAAGAAGCCTGCTGTCTATTAAAGGTCCCCAAAGGTCAGAGAGACACACAGAGAGCTCCAAACACTGCCCAGTGTGTTGGGTTCACTTACTGGGAGGCCTACAGACACACACACCTCCCCAGACAGGCCTAATTAGCCTGCTGTCTATTAAAGGTCCCCAGAGGTCAGAGAGACACACAGAGAGCTCCAAACACTGCCCTGTGTACTGTATTAAGTCACAGCAACCCCCAATGGCTCACACTTGTCTCCCTTTAGGCCCAAAAATTCTGCCTGCTATTAAAGCTCTCTGAGGGCCCCACAGACACACACAGAGCTCCCAGCACTGCCCAGCACTAACCCTAACCCCCAGTACTGCCCTCAGCCCCAGCCCACTGCCCCCAAACACAGTGAGCTTCATGAGGCTCCCACAGACACACACAGAGCTCCCAGCACTGCTGGACGTCTAACTTTGGTCGCCATTGAATTCTAGATAGCTCGCTCCGTTTCTCGCTTGCCGCCACAGCCTTCAGACGATCAGTCATCAGCACAAGTTCGCCTCATGAAAACCGGAGATTCATACCGATCTGCCACGCCCCACTGTGTGGTGTGTTTGTTTAGTGTGTAGCGCAGTTGCACTACGGGGTGTTGAGCTGCTTATTATGTGTAGGTTTTTAAGGATGCAATGTGTCTTGCCTTATAGAGTCGAGCCTTCCTCTTGAGCCAGAGAGACCTATGTGACAAGAACCGAGTTGCTTCATGTGGGGTTCGATCCTACGATTTTCAGGTGGTTTCGTCGAAACTAACACCTTTAATGGGTGGTTTCACCGAGACTTGCCCTTCGCGGGGTTCGAACCTGTGCTTCTCAGGTACCTCAGCCACTAATATGCCTCTCCCCACTCATCCGGGGCAAATTCTCGCTAGAGAAGGGTTCAGCGTGGTGACAGAGAGCTCCGTAGAGCCCTCGGCGTCCCCGGCCTGGAGGCTGACCGCGGTGGCGGGGAGGTGGGACCTGTGAGACAGGGTGCCTCCCCTGGCGGGTCACGGTTTCCAATCGGTCAGAAAGTTTAGGAGAGGAGAGGGAGGAGAGTGTGGTCAACAGTCCGCTTCAAACCGCTTGAAAATCGGACACTCAGAGGCTGAGTTACCTCTTTGTGGAACTTTTTTTATTTTTCGTTCTGAGCCTAAGTCCACTTTTTTAGGGTGCTCTCGATTTCGCGCCGTCACCCGGTGGCAAAACCTCTTTCTGTGATCCTCCAGGCCTTAGGGGGATTTTCAGAAGGTGTCCGAGAAAGGTGCATGGTCGTCGGACTGACAGTTTTCGGTCGGGAGGGTATTTTGTGGAGCCTCCGCCACCACCCCCAACTTTTTCGTACCCATGGTTAACCAAAACCCTACCCATGGTTAACCAAAATGGACTTAGAAAAAATCCACAGTTTTCAGACCTCCAGAGGGGTAGGACCCTGCTCAAAGGTGTCCGAGAATACTGCACCTTCAGCGGACATGCCATGAGCCTCTAGACCCCTATATATCCTCCGGGAGAGGGAGGAGAGTGTGGTCAACAGTCCGCTTCAAACCGCTTGAAAATCGGACACTCAGAGGCTGAGTTACCTCTTTGTGGAACTTTTTTTATTTTTCGTTCTGAGCCTAAGTCCACTTTTTTAGGGTGCTCTCGATTTCGCGCCGTCATCCGGTGGCAAAACCTCTTTCTGTGATCCTCCAGGCCTTAGGGGGATTTTCAGAAGGTGTCCGAGAAAGGTGCATGGTCGTCGGACTGACCGTTTTCGGTCGGGAGGGTATTTTGTGGAGCCTCCGCCACCACCCCCAACTTTTTCGTACCCATGGTTAACCAAAACCCTACCCATGGTTAACCAAAATGGACTTAGAAAAAATCCACAGTTTTCAGACCTCCAGAGGGGTAGGACCCTGCTCAAAGGTGTCCGAGAATACTGCACCTTCAGCGGACATGCCATGAGCCTCTAGACCCCTCTATATCCTCCAGGAGGACCAGGATTTGAGGAACATGTGTCCGAGAACAGTGCACCTTCAGCGAACTGGCCCTGAGCAGCTACACCCCTGGTTACATCCTCCACAGGCACCAGGATGTGACAGAATGTGTCCGAGAATAGGTCACCTTCAGCGGACATGCCATGAGCCTCTAGACCCCTATATATCCTCCGGGAGAGGGAGGAGAGTGTGGTCAACAGTCCGCTTCAAACCGCTTGAAAATCGGACACTCAGAGGCTGAGTTACCTCTTTGTGGAACTTTTTTTATTTTTCGTTCTGAGCCTAAGTCCACTTTTTTAGGGTGCTCTCGATTTCGCGCCGTCACCCGGTGGCAAAACCTCTTTCTGTGATCCTCCAGGCCTTAGGGGGATTTTCAGAAGGTGTCCGAGAAAGGTGCATGGTCGTCGGACTGACCGTTTTCGGTCGGGAGGGTATTTTGTGGAGCCTCCGCCACCACCCCCAACTTTTTCGTACCCATGGTTAACCAAAACCCTACCCATGGTTAACCAAAATGGACTTAGAAAAAATCCACAGTTTTCAGACCTCCAGAGGGGTAGGACCCTGCTCAAAGGTGTCCGAGAATACTGCACCTTCAGCGGACATGCCATGAGCCTCTAGACCCCTCTATATCCTCCAGGAGGACCAGGATTTGAGGAACATGTGTCCGAGAACAGTGCACCTTCAGCGAACTGGCCCTGAGCAGCTACACCCCTGGTTACATCCTCCACAGGCACCAGGATGTGACAGAATGTGTCCGAGAATAGGTCACCTTCAGCGGACATGCCATGAGCCTCTAGACCCCTATATATCCTCCGGGAGAGGGAGGAGAGTGTGGTCAACAGTCCGCTTCAAACCGCTTGAAAATCGGACACTCAGAGGCTGAGTTACCTCTTTGTGGAACTTTTTTTATTTTTCGTTCTGAGCCTAAGTCCACTTTTTTAGGGTGCTCTCGATTTCGCGCCGTCACCCGGTGGCAAAACCTCTTTCTGTGATCCTCCAGGCCTTAGGGGGATTTTCAGAAGGTGTCCGAGAAAGGTGCATGGTCGTCGGACTGACCGTTTTCGGTCGGGAGGGTATTTTGTGGAGCCTCCGCCACCACCCCCAACTTTTTCGTACCCATGGTTAACCAAAACCCTACCCATGGTTAACCAAAATGGACTTAGAAAAAATCCACAGTTTTCAGACCTCCAGAGGGGTAGGACCCTGCTCAAAGGTGTCCGAGAATACTGCACCTTCAGCGGACATGCCATGAGCCTCTAGACCCCTCTATATCCTCCAGGAGGACCAGGATTTGAGGAACATGTGTCCGAGAACAGTGCACCTTCAGCGAACTGGCCCTGAGCAGCTACACCCCTGGTTACATCCTCCACAGGCACCAGGATGTGACAGAATGTGTCCGAGAATAGGTCACCTTCAGCGGACATGCCATGAGCCTCTAGACCCCTATATATCCTCCGGGAGAGGGAGGAGAGTGTGGTCAACAGTCCGCTTCAAACCGCTTGAAAATCGGACACTCAGAGGCTGAGTTACCTCTTTGTGGAACTTTTTTTATTTTTCGTTCTGAGCCTAAGTCCACTTTTTTAGGGTGCTCTCGATTTCGCGCCGTCACCCGGTGGCAAAACCTCTTTCTGTGATCCTCCAGGCCTTAGGGGGATTTTCAGAAGGTGTCCGAGAAAGGTGCATGGTCGTCGGACTAACCGTTTTCGGTCGGGAGGGTATTTTGTGGAGCCTCCGCCACCACCCCCAACTTTTTCGTACCCATGGTTAACCAAAACCCTACCCATGGTTAACCAAAATGGACTTAGAAAAAATCCACAGTTTTCAGACCTCCAGAGGGGTAGGACCCTGCTCAAAGGTGTCCGAGAATACTGCACCTTCAGCGGACATGCCATGAGCCTCTAGACCCCTCTATATCCTCCAGGAGGACCAGGATTTGAGGAACATGTGTCCGAGAACAGTGCACCTTCAGCGAACTGGCCCTGAGCAGCTACACCCCTGGTTACATCCTCCACAGGCACCAGGATGTGACAGAATGTGTCCGAGAATAGGTCACCTTCAGCGGACATGCCTTGAGCCTCTAGACCTCTATATATCCTCCGGGAGAGGGAGGAGAGTGTGGTCAACAGTCCGCTTCAAACCGCTTGAAAATCGGACACTCAGAGGCTGAGTTACCTCTTTGTGGAACTTTTTTTATTTTTCGTTCTGAGCCTAAGTCCACTTTTTTAGGGTGCTCTCGATTTCGCGCCGTCATCCGGTGGCAAAACCTCTTTCTGTGATCCTCCAGGCCTTAGGGGGATTTTCAGAAGGTGTCCGAGAAAGGTGCATGGTCGTCGGACTGACCGTTTTCGGTCGGGAGGGTATTTTGTGGAGCCTCCGCCACCACCCCCAACTTTTTCGTACCCATGGTTAACCAAAACCCTACCCATGGTTAACCAAAATGGACTTAGAAAAAATCCACAGTTTTCAGACCTCCAGAGGGGTAGGACCCTGCTCAAAGGTGTCCGAGGAATACTGCACCTTCAGCGGACATGCAATGAGCCTCTAGACCCCTCTATATCCTCCAGGAGGACCAGGATTTGAGGAACATGTGTCCGAGAACAGTGCACCCTCAGCGGACTGGCCCTGAGCAGCTACACCCCTGGTTACATCCTCCACAGGCACCAGGATGTGACAGAATGTGTCCGAGAATAGGTCACCTTCAGCGGACATGCCTTGAGCCTCTACACCCCTATATATCCTCCGGGAGAGGGAGGAGAGTGTGGTCAACAGTCCGCTTCAAACCGCTTGAAAATCGGACACTCAGAGGCTGAGTTACCTCTTTGTGGAACTTTTTTTATTTTTCGTTCTGAGCCTAAGTCCACTTTTTTAGGGTGCTCTCGATTTCGCGCCGTCACCCGGTGGCAAAACCTCTTTCTGTGATCCTCCAGGCCTTAGGGGGATTTTCAGAAGGTGTCCGAGAAAGGTGCATGGTCGTCGGACTGACCGTTTTCGGTCGGGAGGGTATTTTGTGGAGCCTCCGCCACCACCCCCAACTTTTTCGTACCCATGGTTAACCAAAACCCTACCCATGGTTAACCAAAATGGACTTAGAAAAAATCCACAGTTTTCAGACCTCCAGAGGGGTAGGACCCTGCTCAAAGGTGTCCGAGAATACTGCACCTTCAGCGGACATGCCATGAGCCTCTAGACCCCTATATATCCTCCAGGAGGACCAGGATTTGAGGAACATGTGTCCGAGAACAGTGCACCTTCAGCGAACTGGCCCTGAGCAGCTACACCCCTGGTTAGCCAAAATGGACTTAGAAAACACTGGAGGCCTATAGACACACACACCTCCCCAGACAGGCCTAAGAAGCCTCCTGTCTATTAAAGGTCCCCAAAGGTCAGAGAGACACACAGAGAGCTCCAAACACTGCCTAGTGTGTTGTGTTCACTTACTGGGAGGCCTACAGACACACACACCTCCCCAGACAGGCCTAAGAAGCCTGCTTTCTATTAAAGGTCCCCAAAGGTCAGAGAGACACCCAGAGAGCTCCAAACACTGCCCAGTGTGTTGGGTTCACTTACTGGGAGGCCTACAGACACACACACCTCCCCAGACAGGCCTAAGAAGCCTGCTGTCTATTAAAGGTAGGTCCCCAGAGGTCAGAGAGACACACAGAGAGCTCCAAACACTGCCCTGTGTACTGTATTAAGTCACAGCAAGCCCCAATGGCTCACACTTGTCTCCCTTTAGGCCCAAAAATTCTGCCTGCTATTAAAGCTCTCTGAGGGTCCCACAGACGCACAGAGAGCTCCCAGCACTGCCCAGCACTAACCCTAACCCCCAGTACTGCCCTCAGCCCCAGCCCACTGCCCCCAAACACAGTGAGCTTCATGAGGCTCCCACAGACACACACAGAGCTCCCAGCACTGCTGGACGTCTAACTGAGGTCGCCATTGAATTCTAGATAGCTCGCTCCGTTTCTCGCTTGCCGCCACAGCCTTCAGACGATCAGTCATCAGCACAAGTTTGCCTCATGAAAACCGGAGATTCATACCGATCTGCCACGCCCCACTGTGTGGTGTGTTTGTTTAGTGTGTAGCGCAGTTGCACTACGGGGTGTTGAGCTGCTTATTATGTGTAGGTTTTTAAGGATGCAATGTGTCGAGCCTTTTAGAGTCGAGCCTTCCTCTTGAGCCAGAGAGACCTATGTGACAAGGACCGAGTTGCTTCATGTGGGGTTCGATCCTACGATTTTCAGGTGGTTTCGTCGAAACTAACACCTTTAATGGGTGGTTTCACCGAGACTTGCCCTTCGCGGGGTTCGAACCTGTGCTTCTCAGGTACCTCAGCCACTAATATGCCTCTCCCCACTCATCCGGGGCAAATTCTCGCTAGAGAAGGGTTCGGCGCGGTGACAGAGAGCTCCTTAGAGCCCTCGGCGTCCCAGGCCTGGAGGCTGACCGCGGTGGCGGGGAGGTGGGACCAGTGAGACAGGGTGCCTCCCCTGGCGGGTCACGGTTTCCAATCGGTCAGAAGGTTTAGGAGAGGAGAGGGAAGAGAGTGTGGTCAACAGTCCGCTTCAAACCGCTTGAAAATCAGACACTCAGAGGCTGAGTTACCTCTCGTGGGAACTTTTTTTATTTTTCGTTCTGAGCCTAAGTCCACTTTTTTAGGGTGCTCTCGATTTCGCGCCGTCACCCGGTGGCAAAACCTCTTTCTGTGATCCTCCAGGCCTTAGGGGGATTTTCAGAAGGTGTCCGAGAAAGGTGCATGGTCGTCGGACTGACCGTTTTCGGTCGGGAGGGTATTTTGTGGAGCCTCCGCCACCACCCCCAACTTTTTCGTACCCATGGTTAACCAAAACCCTACCCATGGTTAACCAAAATGGACTTAGAAAAAATCCACAGTTTTCAGACCTCCAGAGGGGTAGGACCCTGCTCAAAGGTGTCCGAGAATACTGCACCTTCAGCGGACATGCCATGAGCCTCTAGACCCCTCTATATCCTCCAGGAGGACCAGGATTTGAGGAACATGTGTCCGAGAACAGTGCACCTTCAGCGAACTGGCCCTGAGCAGCTACACCCCTGGTTACATCCTCCACAGGCACCAGGATGTGACAGAATGTGTCCGAGAATAGGTCACCTTCAGCGGACATGCCTTGAGCCTCTAGACCTCTATATATCCTCCGGGAGAGGGAGGAGAGTGTGGTCAACAGTCCGCTTCAAACCGCTTGAAAATCGGACACTCAGAGGCTGAGTTACCTCTTTGTGGAACTTTTTTTATTTTTCGTTCTGAGCCTAAGTCCACTTTTTTAGGGTGCTCTCGATTTCGCGCCGTCATCCGGTGGCAAAACCTCTTTCTGTGATCCTCCAGGCCATAGGGGGATTTTCAGAAGGTGTCCGAGAAAGGTGCATGGTCGTCGGACTGACCGTTTTCGGTCGGGAGGGTATTTTGTGGAGCCTCCGCCACCACCCCCAACTTTTTCGTACCCATGGTTAACCAAAACCCTACCCATGGTTAACCAAAATGGACTTAGAAAAAATCCACAGTTTTCAGACCTCCTGAGGGGTAGGACCCTGCTCAAAGGTGTCCGAGAATACTGCACCTTCAGCGGACATGCCATGAGCCTCTAGACCCCTATATATCCTCCAGGAGGACCAGGATTTGAGGAACATGTGTCCGAGAACAGTGCACCTTCAGCGAACTGGCCCTGAGCAGCTACACCCCTGGTTAGCCAAAATGGACTTAGAAAACACTGGAGGCCTATAGACACACACACCTCCCCAGACAGGCCTAAGAAGCCTCCTGTCTATTAAAGGTCCCCAAAGGTCAGAGAGACACACAGAGAGCTCCAAACACTGCCTAGTGTGTTGTGTTCACTTACTGGGAGGCCTACAGACACACACACCTCCCCAGACAGGCCTAAGAAGCCTGCTTTCTATTAAAGGTCCCCAAAGGTCAGAGAGACACCCAGAGAGCTCCAAACACTGCCCAGTGTGTTGGGTTCACTTACTGGGAGGCCTACAGACACACACACCTCCCCAGACAGGCCTAAGAAGCCTGCTGTCTATTAAAGGTAGGTCCCCAGAGGTCAGAGAGACACACAGAGAGCTCCAAACACTGCCCTGTGTACTGTATTAAGTCACAGCAAGCCCCAATGGCTCACACTTGTCTCCCTTTAGGCCCAAAAATTCTGCCTGCTATTAAAGCTCTCTGAGGGTCCCACAGACGCACAGAGAGCTCCCAGCACTGCCCAGCACTAACCCTAACCCCCAGTACTGCCCTCAGCCCCAGCCCACTGCCCCCAAACACAGTGAGCTTCATGAGGCTCCCACAGACACACACAGAGCTCCCAGCACTGCTGGACGTCTAACTGAGGTCGCCATTGAATTCTAGATAGCTCGCTCCGTTTCTCGCTTGCCGCCACAGCCTTCAGACGATCAGTCATCAGCACAAGTTTGCCTCATGAAAACCGGAGATTCATACCGATCTGCCACGCCCCACTGTGTGGTGTGTTTGTTTAGTGTGTAGCGCAGTTGCACTACGGGGTGTTGAGCTGCTTATTATGTGTAGGTTTTTAAGGATGCAATGTGTCGAGCCTTTTAGAGTCGAGCCTTCCTCTTGAGCCAGAGAGACCTATGTGACAAGGACCGAGTTGCTTCATGTGGGGTTCGATCCTACGATTTTCAGGTGGTTTCGTCGAAACTAACACCTTTAATGGGTGGTTTCACCGAGACTTGCCCTTCGCGGGGTTCGAACCTGTGCTTCTCAGGTACCTCAGCCACTAATATGCCTCTCCCCACTCATCCGGGGCAAATTCTTGCTAGAGAAGGGTTCGGCGCGGTGACAGAGAGCTCCTTAGAGCCCTCGGCGTCCCAGGCCTGGAGGCTGACCGCGGTGGCGGGGAGGTGGGACCAGTGAGACAGGGTGCCTCCCCTGGCGGGTCACGGTTTCCAATCGGTCAGAAGGTTTAGGAGAGGAGAGGGAAGAGAGTGTGGTCAACAGTCCGCTTCAAACCGCTTGAAAATCAGACACTCAGAGGCTGAGTTACCTCTCGTGGGAACTTTTTTTATTTTTCGTTCTGAGCCTAAGTCCACTTTTTTAGGGTGCTCTCGATTTCGCGCCGTCACCCGGTGGCAAAACCTCTTTCTGTGATCCTCCAGGCCTTAGGGGGATTTTCAGAAGGTGTCCGAGAAAGGTGCATGGTCGTCGGACTGACCGTTTTCGGTCGGGAGGGTATTTTGTGGAGCCTCCGCCACCACCCCCAACTTTTTCGTACCCATGGTTAACCAAAACCCTACCCATGGTTAACCAAAATGGACTTAGAAAAAATCCACAGTTTTCAGACCTCCAGAGGGGTAGGACCCTGCTCAAAGGTGTCCGAGAATACTGCACCTTCAGCGGACATGCCATGAGCCTCTAGACCCCTCTATATCCTCCAGGAGGACCAGGATTTGAGGAACATGTGTCCGAGAACAGTGCACCTTCAGCGAACTGGCCCTGAGCAGCTACACCCCTGGTTACATCCTCCACAGGCACCAGGATGTGACAGAATGTGTCCGAGAATAGGTCACCTTCAGCGGACATGCCTTGAGCCTCTAGACCTCTATATATCCTCCGGGAGAGGGAGGAGAGTGTGGTCAACAGTCCGCTTCAAACCGCTTGAAAATCGGACACTCAGAGGCTGAGTTACCTCTTTGTGGAACTTTTTTTATTTTTCGTTCTGAGCCTAAGTCCACTTTTTTAGGGTGCTCTCGATTTCGCGCCGTCATCCGGTGGCAAAACCTCTTTCTGTGATCCTCCAGACCATAGGGGGATTTTCAGAAGGTGTCCGAGAAAGGTGCATGGTCGTCGGACTGACCGTTTTCGGTCGGGAGGGTATTTTGTGGAGCCTCCGCCACCACCCCCAACTTTTTCGTACCCATGGTTAACCAAAACCCTACCCATGGTTAACCAAAATGGACTTAGAAAAAATCCACAGTTTTCAGAACTCCAGAGGGGTAGGACCCTGCTCAAAGGTGTACGAGAATACTGCACCTTCAGCGGACATGCCATGAGCCTCTAAACCCCTCTATATCCTCCAGGAGGACCAGGATTTGAGGAACATGTGTCCGAGAACAGTGCACCTTCAGCGAACTGGCCCTGAGCAGCTACACCCCTGGTTACATCCTCCACAGGCACCAGGATGTGACAGAATGTGTCCGAGAATAGGTCACCTTCAGCGGACATGCCTTGAGCCTCTAGACCCCTATATATCCTCCGGGAGAGGGAAGAGAGTGTGGTCAACAGTCCGCTTCAAACCGCTTGAAAATCGGACACTCAGAGGCTGAGTTACCTCTTTGTGGAACTTTTTTTATTTTTCGTTCTGAGCCTAAGTCCACTTTTTTAGGGTGCTCTCGATTTCGCGCCGTCACCCGGTGGCAAAACCTCTTTCTGTGATCCTCCAGGCCTTAGGGGGATTTTCATAAGGTGTCCGAGAAAGGTGCACCTTCAGCGGACATGCCATGAGCCTCTAGACCCCTCTATATCCTCCAGGAGGACCAGGATTTGAGGAACATGTGTCCGAGAACAGTGCACCTTCAGCGGACTGGCCATGTGCAGCTACACCCCTAGTTACATCCTCCACAGGCACCAGGATGTGACAGAATGTGTCCGAGAATAGGTCACCTTCAGCGGACTGGCCATGTGCAGCTACACCCCTAGTTACATCCTCCACAGGCACCAGGATGTGAACATAATGTGTCCGAGGACAGAGCACCATCAACGGACTCTTTACCAGCTTTGAGTCCCTTGTTTTCGACTTCCAGAGGCACCATAATGTCAAAAACATGTGTCCGCCAAAGATGCACCATCAACGGACTCTCTGCGAGCTTCGAGTCCCTTGTTTTCGACTTCCAGATGCACCATAATGTCAAAAACATGTGCCCGAGAAAGATGCACCATCAACGGACTCTCTATGAGCTTCTGGGGCCTTGTTACAATCCTCCAGGAGGCTTCTGAAAAAGAGCTCTCTAGTCCCGAGATGGTACCCGGTGGCAAAACCTCTTTTTGGCATCCTCCAGGCTTAAGGGGAATCCTCAGAGAGTGTCCGAAAAAAGTGCACTGTCGTCGGACTGACCGTTTTGGCTCGGGAGGGTAGGCCATGGAGCTCGCGCCAGCACCCCCAACTTTTTTTTACCCATGGTTAACCAGTAACTATGAGTCTCTTAAGGTTCCATAAGATAGTCATACTATGACTCTTATGGAAAAGTAACTATGACTCTGTCATAGGGTCGGGGCAAAAACGAATCTCAAGAACATTAAGGCTAAATAAATATCATAGTTGATCCAAATGATTGAGGGAAGTTGGCTAGCAATAACCCCAATTATGGGATAAAGATTGGCTCTGAAAGAGGAAATAGCCTGGAAATTTACTGTGGGAGGAATCGGTGACTTGGTCGCACTGACAGGTGGGATTCTGTATCAGCACGGTGGCTCAGTGGGTAGGGCGCGGCACCACTTACCTGAAAAGCACAGGTTCGAAACCCGCAAAGTGAAGATTTCAGAAGAACATCTGAGATTCGCAGGTTCAAATCCCACCTGAAGCAACTATGTCCTAAATTGCATATGAATCCCCGGAGAAAATTAACACACAAATCGCAATCAAACTCTGTAAACAGAACGTGGCAAACTCTGTAAGCAGAACATGGCATACTTTGAAGACAGAACTTGGCAAACTCTGTATACACAACCCAGCAAACTCTGCAAACAGAATGTGGCAAACTCTGTAAACGGAGTGAGGCAAACTCTGTAAACAGAACGTGGCAAACTCTGTAACAGAACTCAGCAAACTCTGTGAAAAGAACCTGGCAAGTTCTTTAAACAGAAATTTTTTTGTTTAGTTTTTATCTTTTTTTAAAGCCATTCGTCTCACCCTAGAAAGGCGCCCGGTGTACGCCGGAGTATCCTTTCTGCCCCCGGTGATTTCGTAAAGCATCCCAGGTGCTGAGGTCCCACGGGGCCTCTACTTGGGAGGGTAGGGAATTTCGGTCGACCCCTCCCGCTGGCAGGCCGTTGCTGAGGATTGTGTAAATCAGTTGTAAAAGTCACAGAGCAATCATATAATATAAAATTATATGTTTTTCGGTTTCCTAACCGTTGTCGGCAGTGGAAGTCGATTGTAAAAATCACAGGTACGGTGTTGCACCCCGCACAGTAACCGGAACCCCACGGGGTGGGCAGAGAAATCTGCCAGAACATCCAGCAGGAATGGCTGCGATGAAGAAGGGCAAGACCACAGGTCGCAAGGCTAAGTGGTCTGTAAAAGAACTAAAAACTTTGATGGAGATGGAGGAGGCTCTCGAGCAAGGCCAATACTCTGTATATTACATGAATGTGGAAATTTGCAAGTCAGCTTCCAGGTAGGTCCTCCCACGAAGTGAAAGAGAAAAGACAGTGCATGAGACGGCAATCTCACAGGAGAAGCACTAAGCTCTTACTGCAGCCAACAGAGGCAAACCTGGAGAGGCAGGAAATCCCTGCTGAACTCAATCTGCTGATACAGCCACGAGGGTTACAAGCAGTAACTGGCCTCAACAGAAAATTAAGGTGGCAAGCTGGTGCTCTCATTGACATGTACACTCACGAACACGAAATCAGGCGGGCGCTCACACTGGCAAGCAGGAAGGACCCGGGCGCAGCAGTGGCCATTGAGACCGCTACGGCGATGGTGATAAGGGAGGCGAGAAGAAAAGCAAAGCTGGCGAGCCGATGAAGCCCTGAAGCAAGCGAGAAATGAAGAGGGATGAGGTCCATAAACTCAGAAAACTAATGAGTACGGACCCGGCTATGCTTGTTAGCTATGTCCTTGACGGGAGTGAAGCGACCGACTGCCCAGTCCTGCTGCCTCAATTACACGAAGTGTTTGAAAGGCGTTGGATGGTGTCAGAAGGTGCCTTCAAGGGCTTGGGAGGCTTTAAGGCCGCCAGCGGGGCGGACAACGAACACTTCTCCACCCTGTTTACCCCCGAAGAGGTGCTCACACACCTCAGAAAGACGGACAGGAAATCGGCACCAGGCACGGACGGCATCGGGCGGGATGACCTACTCCTCTGGGACCCGAAGGGTGTGAAGCTATCAAAACTCTTTGGCAGCTGGCTTGCGGCGGGGTTCATACCTCAGTGTGTAAAGCCCGCGAGAACTGTACTGATACCAAAGACCTCCGTCCCTCTGCTGTTGAATGACCCAAATAACTGGCGCCCAATCACTATCGGCTCGATGCTGATGCGGCTGTTCTCACGACTGCTAAATGGGCGCCTTACGAAAGCCTGCACTATCCACGACAGGCAGCGAGGGTTCAGGGACTCTCCTGGCTGTAGTGAGAATCTTCACATCCTTCAAAGTCTGGTTAAAGCCAGCAGGAGGGAGAGAAAGTCACTAGCGGTGGTGCTCGTGGACGTGGCAAAGGCTTTCGATACGGTGACACACGAGCACTTGCTTGCAGTGCTCAGGCAGAGAGGTCTGGATGAACACATCATAAACACAATACAAAGCTCGTACGACGGGGGCGTAACTTGCATTGAAGCCGGGGGAGAACAATCTGAACCCATTGCAATGAAAGTCGGTGTGAAGCAGGGTGACCCACTGTCCCCATTGCTTTTCAATCTGGCTCTTGATCCACTGCTCCACACACTGGAAAGCCTCGGTAAGGGAGTAAAGATCGCAGACACAAAGCTGGTCTCGCTTGCATTCGCAGATGACCTGGTGCTGGTCAGCGACACACTGAATGACTTCTGTGCCCTGACGGGGCTTAAGGTGCACGCAAGCAAGTGCTTCGGCTTCATGGTTACCCCCTTGAAACACAGCATGAAAATGAAAGTGAATGACTGTCCCCCCTGGCAGATCGAGGGGACACCAATAGACAACATACAAGTGGCGCTGGATAAGGTAGGGGCGACACCATTAACTGCCCCTCAAAAGATTTGGCTGCTTAAGACCTTCATAATCCCCAGGCATTTCTACCGGGCCGACCACTGCGACTACAGTATAGTTCGGCTGCGACTGCTGGACCGGCTACTACGTAGCACAGTAAAAACATGGCTGGGTCTAGCGCAGACCACATGTGATGGGTTGCTCTATGCTAGAGCGAGAGACGGAGGTCTGGGGCTACAAAAGTTGAGCGCCGTTATTCCTGCTATGCAGGCAAAGCGGTTGTGGAAACTTTTGCACTCTGATGATGAAGTCATCAGAAAGATAGCCTGGGACCAGAACGGGCTGGAGGACTGGAGAAGAGCTTGGCTCAAAGCGGGCGGGCAACTGGAGAAATTACCAACTCCAGAGGGTGTGCCAGTAACGAACGTTACTGAAGCAGATGGGGCCCCTCAGCTATCCCGGTACAAGAGACCATGCGAGTGGCAAGATGTAGAGTTCGACCGGTGGGCAGGCAAATCGGTGCAGGGAGTTGGAATAGCCTGGTTCAAAGACTCTCCAGAGTCTAATGCCTGGCTCTCCAAACTCCCAAAAGTGCAACACAAATTCTGCTCACAAGCACTACATCTACAAGCGAACGTCTACCCTACCAGGGAATTTATGGCAAGGGGCCAAAGCAAGTGGAACGCGAGTTGCCGAGGCTGTCACGCGAGGCTTGAGTCCGCCTCACACCTCCTCGGAGCATGTCCCAGCGGTAGGGCGAAACGACTGGAGCGACACAATTTTGCATGCCATCGACTGGCAGTCGCTGCGAAGAAGCAGGGCTGGGTTGTCCACAGGGAGAAAGAATTTGGAAGCAGACCAAATGTGAGACACCCAGACTTGGTCTTTTGCAAAGATGGTAAGGCAATGGTGCTGGATGTGACAGTGCGGTTTGAAAGGAACATCAACACACTAAAACTCGCAGGCCGAGAGAAAGTAAAGCACTACAAACCCATCAAGAACTTGGTGAAACAGGTCATGGGTGTAGAGGAAGTGGAAATACACGGATTTCCACTGGGAGCGAGGGGCCTCTGGCATAAACCCAACAACAAGATCCTCAAGAGAATGGGACTTTCTAAGAGCAGTGCAAAAGCTCTCGCGTCGAGACTTTGTAAGAGTGTTCTGAGAGGATCCTTAACTATCTTGAGTGACATCCTACAAAGTAGGGATTGAATACTTTATATTAAAGTGAAAAGCTTAAGAGGAAAAGCTATACAGGGCGGAAGCACCGGACCACAATGCACATTGCATCCTTAAAAACCTACACATAATAAGCAGCTCAACACCCCGTAGTGTAACTGCGCTACACACTAAACAAACACACCACACAGTGGGACGTGGCATATCGGTAGGAATCTCCGGTTTTCATGAGGCGAACTTGTGCTGGTCCGTGGGTCAACTCACCGCCTTGAGGGACGCGCTTGGTGACAGGTCGCCCGCGGCCCTAGCGGGCTGCCGGCTCCTGACTCTCTAAGGTAGCCAAATGACTGCTGGAGGCAGACCAATGACTGCTGCTCTCCACGGTCCTGAAGACACACACACACACAGGCAGAGTGCAAGCAGACTCCCAGGCAGACTGCAGGCACACTCCCAGGCAGACTCCCATGAAAAATTTCGCCAAAAAAAAGCCCCTTTTCTTCTCGCCTCCCTTATCACCATCGCCGTAGCGGTCTCAATGGCCACTGCTGCGCCCGGGTCCTTCCTGCTTGCCAGTGTGAGCGCCCGCCTGATTTCGTGTTCGTGAGTGTACATGTCAATGAGAGCACCAGCTTGCCACCTTAATTTTCTGTTGAGGCCAGTTACTGCTTGTAACCCTCGTGGCTGTATCAGCAGATTGAGTTCAGCAGGGATTTCCTGCCTCTCCAGGTTTGCCTCTGTTGGCTGCAGTAAGAGCTTAGTGCTTCTCCTGTGAGATTGCCGTCTCATGCACTGTCTTTTCTCTTTCACTTCGTGGGAGGACCTACCTGGAAGCTGACTTGCAATTTCCACATTCATGTAATATACAGAGTATTGGCCTTGCTCGAGAGCCTCCTCCATCTCCATCAAAGTTTTTAGTTCTTTTACAGACCACTTAGCCTTGCGACCTGTGGTCTTGCCCTTCTTCATCGCAGCCATTCCTGCTGGATGTTCTGGCAGATTTCTCTGCCCACCCCGTGGGGTTCCGGTTACTGTGCGGGGTGCAACACCGTACCTGTGATTTTTACAATCGACTTCCACTGCCGACAACGGTTAGGAAACCGAAAAACATATAATTTTATATTATATGATTGCTGTGTGACTTTTACAACTGATTTACACAATCCTCAGCAACGGCCTGCCAGCGGGAGGGGTCGACCGAAATTCCCTACCCTCCCAAGTAGAGGCCCCGTGGGACCTCAGCACCTGGGATGCTTTACGAAATCACCGGGGGCAGAAAGGATACTCCGGCGTACACCGGGCGCCTTTCTAGGGTGAAACGTGTGAGACGAATGGCTTTAAAAAAAGATAAAAACAAAATATTATATTTTCTGTTTAAAGAACTTGCCAGGTTCTTTTCACAGAGTTTGCTGAGTTCTGTTACAGAGTTTGCCATGTTCTGTTTACAGAGTTTGCCTCACTCCGTTTACAGAGTTTGCCACATTCTGTTTACAGAGTTTGCCGGGTTGTGTATACTGTAAGAATAATTAAGAGTAGTCAGTTGTTAGTCTGCATAGAAAAATATTAAAAGGGTAAGTCAGTTTAAAAATACATTAGGGACAGTGTGGGGTTGGGGATAACCCTAGTTAGCAGGCGCACCCATGCACAGGAAGTGTAGAGGCAGTGGAGACCTTTGAAGTCTCTAGAGCACTAGACGTGCCACGGGGTCAGACAGAGGGCAAGGGTGTCAATACTGTCAAGCAGACAATTTTTTATAAACAAACCATCTGATGGAAACTACCTGACAACCAAAAAAGGACCACCCTGAAGCAAGTTGGAAAATCACTTTGATCACAATAGTATAAGAGGGCCGCATACCCGCTTTCTGATCAGAACGCGCCTTCTCCAACTGTACCTTTGTATCGTTGTACTTGGTATCTCTCAGTAAACTTTTTTACTTATACCTTTTACTCGACCGTGTGAGTCTCTACTTTATTCCTGACCAACACTGGACACAACAATTCCTACAAATTGGTGACCCCGACGCGTCTACGAACTGGTCAGTTGGTCCAGCTGTTGGCGGAGGTGGGGACCACACTACCTAAGGGCAGGAGGCCCGAAGGTCTAACGGCCTACGGGGATACAGACAAAGACACCCGGGTGAAAACACAAGGTAAAGAGAAACCTTTTTAAAAGAATTCTCCATAGTATAGTCATTCTTTAGTTTGTCTGTATTCAAGTAGAGCGGTTTCTAAATTTAACAGAACTGAGATATACCAATTGAAAAAACTGAATTGCATGCTTCAGTTTGGGTGTGTGGGAAAAGAAGGTTAAGCGACTCAGCCCATGGTATGCTAGTGTGTACTGTGGGAGGCTCGTAATAACCCAAACTAAAAGAAGGTTAAGCGACTCAGCCTATGGCATGCTAGTGTGTGCTGTAGGAGGCTCGCAATAACCCAAACTAAAGATTCACTAACAACTCAGCCCAGAAGATCCGGAGTTAGTCCGTGATTGAAGGGAGGCTTGTGAAGTGACAACACACTCAGATTCGGGTACGCAACAAAAGCAGCGACTGAATGTCGCAGGTGGAAAGATTGGCTGGATGTTAAGATTTTTTAGCTGTGTGCTAGTTTACCTTTGTGATGTGTAGAACTGGGTGTTTTACTGGATGTTAAGATTTTTAGCTGTGTGCTAGTTTACCTTTGTGATGTGTAGAACTGGGTGTTTTACTGGATGTTAAGATTTTTAGCTGTGTGCTAGTTTACCTTTGTGGTGTGTAAAATTAAGTATTTTACTGGATATTATGATTTTGAGCTATGTGGTAGTTTCACTGTGTGGTGTGTAAAATTAAGTATTTTACTGGATATTATGATTTTGAGCTATGTGGTAGTTTCACTGTGTGGTGTGTAAAATTAAGTATTTTACTGGATATTAAGATTTTGAGCTATGTGGTAGTTTATCTGTGTGGTGTGTAGAATCAGAAATTAGTGAAAAGTTTGACTAAGTATTTTACTGGATGTCAGAATTTGGAGCGGTGTGATACTATAACTGTGTTGGGTAGAATCAGAGATTAGTGACAAGTTTGACTAAGTATTTTACTGGATGTCAGAATTTTGAGCCGTGTGACATTATAACTGTGTTGTGTAGAATCAGGGATTTGGCTAAGTGTGTAGTTTGACTGCGTGCCGGCTGGGATACTATGATATTTTAATGTGACACTGCAATAATTCACTATTGTGCTATTTTTGAGTGTTATTGTTGTTTTAGTGCATCTACTGCCTTATGGCAAACATTGACTTTAAAGCAATAGAGAGAAAGATAGAACCAAATAGTGAAAATAGGTGGTGGAAACTCCCGTTTGGTCACACATATAGTAAAGAAGAGGTTTTTGCTTTCTATAAGTCCCACACAGAATTTGTGACTAGTTGGCCAAGGGAGACTGGTCTGTCAGGGAACACATGGTTAGAGGCGACATACCCCTGTCAAGCTAAAGACATAGAACAGGTCATTAGAACAGAAGCAGAGAAACTCTGTGCAAACGAGAACGATTGTTTAACCCTGACATACGACAGTCTCTCACAAATTGAAAAGAACAACAATCTCCACAGGTCTTTGTTGGAAAGAGTTGAGAGGAGGTTAGCAGAAGGGGGGCTCTCGGAGCAAAAAAGGGACTATTTGGAGAGGTCCAGAGATAGTTATACTTTCACCCCAGCGGCAGTAAAGTGGTCTGTGGCCCTAGGGAAGTTTGAAGACTTGCAGGGCAGAGAAAACTGTCTAGAAGTTCCAGGAGAGTGGATAAAAGAAATAAAGTTTTCCGCAGTACCAGTTTTTGATTGCAAAACAGTCAGGGCTCAAAAGGAGGAGAGACCCTTTAAGAGATTTAAGGCAGGAGACGTTGATCTTGGTACATTGGTAGTCCACGGAGAACGAATCACTATACCTAGGCTTGAGGAGGTTGAAGTACTTTGTACCTTTGGGTTTCTTGGCGGGTGTCACGTACTGACCACGTTAGGGGACGTTAGTAATCCACGGGAGATCGTGCCTAAGATAGGGTCGCTCTCTAGCGGGGCGCAGTTCAACGGGGTAGTCATGGCAGAACAGAAGGAAAAGACAGTAGGCGAAATGTGGAAGGAAGTGAAGGCACAGCTACTGAGGACTCAGACAAGAGGCATAGCAGACATCAAAACCAAGGGCATGGAGAAAATTTTGAGCGAATGGGTCAGGTCTAAAACACTTCCAGAATATGAGGAGGCTGCGGGGCTGACTGTTCAGAAACTGGCAGAGTTAAGACTAAAATTAGCGACAGAAGTTGAGATTTTGAAGAGTATGATTGAGAAACAAAAAGTAGGGAAGGTCAGGGCAAGAGAAAAGTTGCACAATGAAAGTAAGCTGAGGACAGAACTGTTGAGTCTGATGGGTGCAGTGACAATGGGGTGGACACTGGCAGCTAGAGAAAAAGATGAAGGAGACACAGACAAAAGAATGGCAGAGAAAATGAGTAGTCAGCTGGATTTAGGACTACCCGCGCCAGGAGCACTATACCCCAAATTACCAAGTGCACCACCACCATATGTAGCCCTCGGTGCTCATGCACAGCCAAATATACAAGCCCCATTGGGAATAATAAGTGCAAGTTCATTTGAGATTGTGAACACCCCAGAGGAGGAAGATATACTGAAAAAGAGAGAGGAGTTGCATTATAATGCGGTGTGTGACAGTTTAGGAATGGCCAAAGATGCTATGCAGGTGGCTGCAGAAAATACTGTTGCAAACCGGGATATGCATAAGGTATTAATGAAAGAGCTAGAAAAAACACAAAAGATAGGTATTTCTTTGTTGGAAAAAGTTGCCGTAACAGAAGTGAGACAGACTGGAGAGGAAAAAGACACAAACATGATAGGGAAAGAGGTAGCAGACTCAGGAGCTGTTGGAGGGATTGGATCAGAAAAGGACCAGAAAGGAGCACACACCGTTAAAATAGAGCACAGCACACCAGTGTCAAGAAGCAACAGTCAAAAGCAGACAGAATTCACAGAATTGGAAAAAGAGCTCAGAAAGAGCAGGCAAAACAATGAAAAACTTGCAGCAGATTTTCATCAGTTGTCAAAAGTCCTTAACAAAGAACGCAGAATTCAACAAGGATTGGAAGAAAGTCATAGACAGGAACGGGGTATGTACAGAGGCCGGAGTGAGAGTGTAGGAAGGACAAAAGACAGACTAGATGGGCTATACTGGAAAGAGAGCCAATCGAGGTATGACTCCGTAGACATGGAGCTTACTGGAGAGTTTCCCCTTACACCTCTAGGTAGTGGGGAGGAAGAGTGGAGCTCTTCAGAGGGGGATAGCGGAGAAATAGAGATAAAACCCCCAGGCCAAGGAAACTCATCTAAACACTTGGGTATACGGAAGAGAGTAGAAGAAAGGTGCAAAAAACAGAAAGACAGCGAGAAAAGGGTAATGGAGGTACTGAGGAAGAGTGCACAGAGCTCATCAAAGAGGGACCATAGCAGGAACCGTAAACATAACCACAGCCCGTTGCGAAGCGCATACCGCCCCATGTATGAACAGAGTAATGCTGGAAAACAGTCCCCTGCCCACATGATGGCCCCTGTGTTGGTGAATAGTAAGGGGGAGGAAAGTTACACACCTTGGAGCTTTAAAGACATGGAGATTATGATAAAAAGGTTGCCTCCCTTGCACAAAGGAGCGGAACCTTGGATAGCAGAATTCGAGAGACAGACCTGCCAGGACAGCCTGGCCCTAAAAGACATCCGAAGCCTGTGTTAAAGCTTAGAGCGGAGACAGCGCTAGGACAATGTGAAAAAAAGAGCAGGTGTGAAAATGCAGGAGACGATGAGTTGTTCGATAAGCATCGCCCATATTTCTGGAGCACACTGAAAGAAATTTACCCAACAAAACTAGAACTAGACGCATTGGCCACCATCAGATTGAAAGACGAAGAAGACATACATGAGTTTGTGGACCGGGCATGGAGCATTTGGGAAGTAAAAACAGGGATGCGACCAGACGATTCAGAACTAGCACTGCAGCATTTCAGATTGGGAGTAATGGCGGGGTTACCCAAACCAGCACAGGCTAAGCTAGCAGAGATAGTGGGCCTTAAAACAATGGAGAAAGGACTATGGATGGAAAACATGGATTTTGTAGTTAAAAGGGTCAGACAGACAGAAAAAGATAAGAAGCTGACGGCTGACAGCACCCAGGGCGACAAAGTTTTCGAGAAATTGGGAAAAATCCTTGAGATAGCAGTAACCAAGGGAACTGCTAAAGAGTTAGTGGGAACCACTCAGTTGGTCCAAGCTGGACCTGGACAAAACTGGCAGAACCCCCCTCGGAGGGGGCCAGTAGACCCAAAGAGCAGGATGTGTTTTGTGTGTAGACAATACGGACACCTTAGCTACAACTGTCCCTCAAGCATGGGTCAAGGGGATATGTTTGGGGGAGACTATGGTAGGGGAGGTGGTAGTCAGGGAGGCCAGGGAAGAGGCAGAGGATACGCACCTGGTCCAAACCCATATAACCCATGGCAACACGGGGAGACAAACGAAGCCAGGAGTGGTAACGAGGGACGGGGCAGACAGCCGCCACAGAACATGGCAAGAGGGAGAGGGGGACAACAGGGACCCAAGAGGGGGGGCTGGCAAGCATATAATCAGGCTCAGGGGAACGTCCAGGCGTATTCCGGGGATGGGGACTTCTGGGGCTGTATGTACGGTGGTGACTGTTGACGGGGCCCTAGGGAACCCCGTCTTGACGCTACCCCAGCATGGGAACCCCCGATGATAATTGGAAAAATTGGAAATGAACAGATTACTTTTTTGGTAGACACAGGGGCAACCGCAACCACACTCAGATTAAAACCAAAAGGGGTAGAATTGTCAGGAAAATCATTGAAAACCGTGGGGTTCTCAGGGATAGTGGAAGAACAGCCGTACACTGAACCGATAGTCATAGAATTCGAAGGACAAAAAATTAAAATACAAGTGATAATTGCTGAAAATTGCCCTGTGAATCTTTTAGCCAGAGACATCATGGTAAAGATGGGAATGAGCATATGGTGCACTAAGGAGGGTCTTAGTGTAGAGTGGCCTGGAAAAAGAAGGTTACATCATGGGCAGTTTTTGAGCGGAGGAATGCCCAACGATTTAGGAATGCTCAACGATTTAGGAATGCCCAACGACTTAGGAATGGACAACGACGACGAATTCAAAGTGTTAGTCTATAAGCCAAACATACCAGACCCAGAAGACAAGCACATGGTAGAGGTATATTGGACTAGGCTTACACACGACGAATACACACCAGGGTTGATGAGGCAATACCAAGAATGGAAGCCTCACATCCCCGGGCTTGACAAGTACAGGGAGCCCAGTGACCCATTCCACATGACATACAATTACACCGTGAGAACAGATTATGAATATGATCAGCGGTGGGATACACTGAAAGAAGGGACAGAGGAGGAACTCGAGATAGGCGAAATAGTGGTGGGACCAGAGGGTATTGCTGCTAGGGTCCATCTCCGGCCAGAGCAAATGGATTGGATCGGTAGTGTGGAGGAATATACCCCACATATAACCCTAGCTGTGGCAGAAGGACACAAACCAGTGTCACTTAACAGAATGATGAAACGGGCAGATGCGAGTACCTTCTCAAAAATTGACGAGTTGCGTCAGATTTCAAGCGATGGCACACTGCTAACATTCGCTGTTGAAACCAGAGATCAGGGGGTGTGTGAGAGAGTCTATCACCCTAGAGAACTAGAAGGTGAAAACGCAGATCATCCGGGAGCCAAGGTAATGCTGGCCAGAATACCCGACAAACTATGGACAACACACGGGCACGATGTAGGAAGACTAGCGGGAGAAGTCACTCTGAAACTGAAACCTTGGGCCAGGCCAGTATACAGATCACAGTACCCGTTAAAGACAGAACAAAGTGAGGGAATAAGGGACACTGTGGAGGGACTAGTAGAGGCAGGAGTACTGAGAAAATGTGGTAGGATGAGATGGAACACCCCTATCCTACCAGTACCCAAAGCAGGGGGCAAGGGGTGGAGAATGGTTCACGATTTACGGCTGATAAACAAAACAACAGAGTCATTGTCTCTACCAGTACCCGACCCATATGTTGCACTGGGGGCACTCCACCCCAAACAGAAATATTTCAGTGTGATTGATCTAGCAAATGCATTTTTCTGCCTACCATTAGCAAAAGAATGCCAACAATGGTTTGCATTTCAGTTTGAGGGACAGACGTACACGTACAACAGACTACCGCAGGGCTACAAAGACAGTCCAGGGCTGTTCAATCAAGCTCTGAACCAGATACTGAAAACAGTCCGACTCCCGGGGAAGACTACCCTGGTGCAGTACGCAGATGACCTTCTTCTGGCCTCCCCTTCCCCGGAGGAATCCTTAGAGGCGGCTGAGAGTTTACTACAAACCATGGCCAAAGTAGGATTCAAAGTCAAAAGAGAAAAATGCCAGCTGGGCAGAAAGTCTGTGGAGTTTTTGGGGCGCATAGTGGAGGGAGCAGGGACTAGCATATCTGGGCAGCACAGGGATGCGATAATGAAGTTTGGCAGGCCAGTGACAGTGCAGGACATGCTAGGATTCCTGGGGCTATGTGGCTACAGCCGGTCCTATGTGCCTGAGTTTGTTACCCTCACACAGCCACTCCGAGAAATGGTGAATGAGGTAGGGGCGAGGGAATTGAAGAAGAAGGTAACATGGACCAGGGTGAGAGAACAGGTGTTCCAACGAGTAAAGAATCGGCTGAGCTCGGCCGCTCACTTAGCTACTCCAAACTACCAAAAAGATTTTGAAATGGATGTGGCAGAAACTGATGGGATAGTAAATGCAGTATTGTACCAACAAGAAAGGGGGACGAGAAAAGTACTATCTTACTACAGTTGCAAACTGGATGCGGTTGAGACAGGAAAACCCCCCTGCCTCCGCTTCATGGCAGCTCTAGCTAGAGCCGTCAATAAAACATCGCACATAGTACTAGGGCACACGTTGAACATAAACACAAACCACACAGTGACAGCACTACTCGCCTCCGAAGCATTCAGTTTCTCAGCCACTCGCCAGATCAAGATTGATCACACCTTAAAACAACCAAACCTGGTGTTCAAAACTC
Source organism: Sprattus sprattus (assembly GCF_963457725.1). Lineage (NCBI taxonomy): Eukaryota > Metazoa > Chordata > Actinopteri > Clupeiformes > Clupeidae > Sprattus > Sprattus sprattus. Next base: position 304,795 of record NC_137918.1, read on the forward strand.
CAAAGAACAACCGAGCAAATATGGCAATAGGGATTAATGGGGGAACATTGGAGCCTCATGACTGCGCCCGACAGGTGGATCATGACAGTAAGCTCAGGGCTGAACTCTACCCCTCACCTATAGACAAACCAGACATGGAGCTTTTTACAGATGGGTGTTCATACAAGGGAGAACAGGGCAACAGGGCTGGGTATTCAGTAGTTGAGTGGTTGGGCGAAGGAGAAATACGAGTACTGGAAGCCAGCGAGATTGAGCAACCTGCCTCGGCCCAGTCGGCAGAGATAACAGGACTTATCAGGGCTCTGATAATAGGCAAAGACAAAAGAATCAACATATACACTGACTCAGGGTACGGACATGCGGCGATACTACATGATGGCCCAGCTTTTTTGAGAAGAAAATTCCTCACAGCAGCCGGAGTACCAGTGAAACACGAAAAACTGTTGAAAGAACTGGTAAAAATAGTGCAGTTACCTAGGGAAGTAGGGGTCATTAAGGTAGCAGGACACAGCTCACTACCAACCATGGAAGGCATGGGTAATGCAGCCGCAGATATAGCTGCAAAACAGGGGTGTGGATATCCGTTACAGGGGGTCCAGCTGCGTAGTGGGAAACAGACAGAACAGAAGGCAGTCAGACCAGAAAAGGTAACCGTAACAGCTGAAGGGGTGCAGGCAAGAGAATTCTATGAACATTGGTGGGAGGGTAACAAGGTACAACCAAGTGCCGAGATTGTGTTGTTGGCCGAAGCACAGGAAGCTTGTAGCATGTTGGAGAAAGATGAATGGTTAAGTTTGGGGGCCATAAAACAGGTATGCGTGCCGGAGAGAGGGGAACCATACGGGCTATGGAGAAATGTTATGGGCAAGCTAGTTATACCAAAGCACATGCTGGGGCACGAGATGGAAGCGGCATATGGGCCAACTCATACAGCAGAACAAAAAATGTATGAGACCATAAGAGAACGATGGTGGTGCCCCAACCTGAGACAACACATACAGAATTATCGCGCTGAATGCACCACATGCAACAGGTTGAATCAAAAGAAAACGCTGCCACATCCGTTGCTGAAATTTCCTATGCCCCCGGGCCCATGGAAAGAAATTTGCATTGATTACACTGACATGGGCCGGGACATGAGGACAAGGAAAGGGTACAGATACATGCTGGTAGGAGTGGACAGGTACAGCAGATGGATAGAGGCATACCCGACGAAAAAGGAAGACGCCAGCTCTGTAGTTAAGTGGTTAACGGAGGAAATCATACCCAGATATGGGGTGCCTAGTAAGATCTGCTCAGATAATGGCACACATTTCAAAAATGAATTATTGCAAAAAACAGAACAGATGTTAGGCATAACACATAGGTTTGGCTCCATATACAAACCTGAAAGCCAGGGATTGGTAGAGAGAGCAAACAGAGTACTGAAAGAAAGATTGGCCAGAACAATGTTGGGTCATGAAATGGAATGGACAGAAGCTTTACCGCTGGTTTTGACAGCTACTAGGCGAGAACAGCACAAAGACACAGGACTGTCGCCCCATGAGATATTGACAGGGCGAAAAATGCCTTTTACCGAGTCCCGGGCACAGTACTTGGACTACGGGAATAAGGAGGTGCAGGTGTCCGAATATATGAACATACTCGGACATATGATTAACCTTATTTCCCAGCAGGTAAAGGGGAACCAACAGGAAGAAGACGAGAGACGAAGACCGGCAAACGTGGGGGACAGAGTGTACCTGAAGGTAAACAAAAGAAAAGGCTGGGCGAGCCCAAAGTGGTCAGGACCGCACAAAATCACACAAATTTCAGATCGAGCAGTTAAAACTGATCGAGAGAACGATGAAAACTGGCACCATTTCGCACATTGTGCTCTGGTTAGAAGTGTTACTGATAATTCTGATAATACTGCTAAAGCAAACTAAGGCCAAGGATCTGTGCGGGGCTAATGTCATACTCACAGTAGACACAGATATAGAGAATGTCTTTCAATTCGACTTGTGTGATGTAATCAACTGCGGGAGTAATCCACTCAGCTACCGGGGATACGACGTGTATGGCTGCTCTCACCTAAATTACAAAACAGGGATGGGAAGAAGAGGTACCAATGTTCCCTCCCAATCATGGTGCCCGAATTGGGCAGATATGTGGTGGTGGACTGGGCCTGACAGCACATGGACAGGGACATTTTTGAAGGCAGGGGACGAGAGATGGAACATGAAGCAAAAGATCACTATAAGCAGGGGAGCTTACACAAACAGGGGAGGGAAAGGAATGAACTCAATTGTGGTAACCATACAACAGGGACTAGAGAACCCATGGCCACTCACTGAGTGGCATTCTGACCGATGCCAGGTAAAAGGGAACAAGAAATCTGGACCCATGGTGCCCACAATGTACATAATATTGGGGGTAGACCAGGCAGGGGATGATAGCATGGGAATTATACGGCTGAATTTGGGAAATTCCACTGCAAACAAAGCACGGGAAGACCAATTAGAGTTAGTGAAGAAGTTACGGGCGGATAAAATTAGTTACCAGGACAAGATTGCGGTAGAAACTGGATACAAAGATAAGAATGTATGGGTTAATAGAATGGTGGAAGCAGCCGAACAAGCCAAAGGGGGAAATTGCATAGTATGCTCGAAAGCAAGACCTAACCTATGGATGGTAAAAACGGCGTTTGAAGACCGCACTCACGAGGGGGCGCAGGGGCGAGACATAGAATGCATGCTTAACCTAATGTCAGAAGAAAATCCAAGCAGAAACTGTACGGGATGGGAAAAATACTATCCTATGGCTCCCAAAGGGGTGGAACCACCAATGTTTGATCCCACAATAAAACCAAACGCAACATGCATAATCAATAAGAATACGGCGAGCTGGGGTAAAGGATTGACTAAAAATGGCACTGACATAGAGGCATACTGCGGGGAAAAAATAGACCTCACCAATACGGACTTGGTCGCTAGGTTGACCGTAGCTCGAGCAGATGTATGGTGGTATTGTGGGGAAAGCACTTTGTACAATTTTCTACCACCAAACTGGCAGGGAATATGTGCACTGGTCGCTTTAGTCTCGCCAATAGAATTACACACAGATGCAGACATTGGTCAGGTCACCCAGCCAAAACGTAGACGTAGAAGGGAGGCCATACTAGATCGGACTCAGGAAGGGAGGAATCCTGATGGGGTGTGGATAGACGATATAGGCCAGGCCAGAGGCATCCCAAGTCGATATAAATTAGCGGACGAGGCCCTGGCTGGTTTAGAATCATTCCCAATATGGCATGCCATCTTCCCAGTGACAGTGAATAAAAATGTAAACAGAATTAATTTGATCCACTATAATGTTCAACGCCTGGCCAATCTGACCACCGAGGCAATAGACGCAATACACGAACAATTGGCTCAAACCTCCCTGATGACCCTGCAGAACCGAATGGCCTTGGATATGATTCTCGCTAAGGAGGGTGGGGTGTGTGCAATGTTCGGAGAAACATGTTGTATTATCATCACCAACAACACTGCCCCAGATGGTAAGCTGACAAAAAGCCTGGGTAAATTGAGGGCTCTGGCGGCAGAGCTAAAACAGCAATCGGGGGTAGGTGATGGATTGCAAAAATGGCTGGAGAAAACTTTCGGAAAATGGGGGGCCCTGCTTGGCCAGATACTTTTCGGAGGGATAATAGGGATCTGTGTATTTGGGGTGTGTGGTTGTTGTTGTATCCCTTGTATCAGGAGCCTGCTGGAGAGAACGATTAATGCCGCGGTGAACAAGAAAGATGGGTCAAGGGATCCACCTCCCATATACCAGGCGAATCAGATCATGGTGGGACAGGAGGAGCAGGGAGTATCCGAGGGTGGGAGTTTCATTACAACCGAGAGCGTGTATTCCTCACGCATGGGTGGGAGAGGAGAAAGCATGTACCTGAAAGTGTCCTGGAGCAGGAATGGGTACTCCTGCCCTCTTGGCCCATACACCCCAGATTGTCCCATGGGGAATCCCTGGTGTAAGTGGGGCCAAGGGGTCCAGGGGGCTGGATGGATGTGTTGGAAGTGGGCTGAGACCTTTGAACCAGAGAAACGTGAGTTGCTTAAGTCCACCATGATGATTCAGGAACGTGAGATTGAGACTGCATTGGCTCATTACAAAGATAGGTTTGATAGCATGTATGGCCCCTCGGCTGTTGAGGCTGAGGGGTTTATGAACTAACCTCTGTCTCAGTTCTTCTGAAACCCCCACAGGTGAAGCAGGATGGAGAATGGGGACGCTCTTCTTATAAAATTGCTTAGGGACACTGCTCATGTTAATGCATAATACGCTTTGCTGTGGCGAATGGGGGAAACTACTGATTTGCACAAGACACAACCACTCCAGAACACACTCCACACAGAACATACAAAACAACACGTTGATAGTACATAACAAGGTATGGGGTGTGTATCAAGCCTGAGCCCCGAGCTTGTCATTCGGGAGACCCATGAGTAAAAGCCGCTAGCAACCCAATCCATGCTGGATGGGCCAGTCTCCGGGAAGGGGGCCCGAGACCTAGCGGGGGTTACGGGTGAAGGACTCAGCTTGATGGCTCATAACTGCTGATGTGCGCTTGCTTGTATGATATCCCTAGTTGATAGCGTAAATTGTATGTGTTAAAATAACTTAATATCTTTAGGGATACATGCTGTTTGCTAGAAGCTAGTGTTAACCCATTAAATGGGTTCAAAGGAGGGAGATGTAAGAATAATTAAGAGTAGTCAGTTGTTAGTCTGCATAGAAAAATATTAAAAGGGTAAGCCAGTTTAAAAATACATTAGGGACAGTGTGGGGTTGGGGATAACCCTAGTTAGCAGGCGCACCCATGCACAGGAAGTGTAGAGGCAGTGGAGACCTTTGAAGTCTCTAGAGCACTAGACGTGCCACGGGGTCAGACAGAGGGCAAGGGTGTCAATACTGTCAAGCAGACAATTTTTTATAAACAAACCATCTGATGGAAACTACCTGACAACCAAAAAAGGACCACCCTGAAGCAAGTTGGAAAATCACTTTGATCACAACAGTATAAGAGGGCCGCATAACCGCTTTCTGATCAGAACGCGCCTTCTCCAACTGTACCTTTGTATCGTTGTACTTGGTATCTCTCAGTAAACTTTTTTACTTATACCTTTTACTCGACCGTGTGAGTCTCTACTTTATTCCTGACCAACACTGGACACAACAATTCCTACAAATTGGTGACCCCGACGCGTCTACGAACTGGTCAGTTGGTCCAGCTGTTGGCGGAGGTGGGGACCACACTACCTAAGGGCAGGAGGCCCGAAGGTCTAACGGCCTACGGGGATACAGACAAAGACACCCGGGTGAAAACACAAGGTAAAGAGAAACCTTTTTAAAAGAATTCTCCATAGTATAGTCATTCTTTAGTTTGTCTGTATTCAAGTAGAGCGGTTTCTAAATTTAACAGAACTGAGATATACCAATTGAAAAAACTGAATTGCATGCTTCAGTTTGGGTGTGTGGGAAAAGAAGGTTAAGCGACTCAGCCCATGGTATGCTAGTGTGTACTGTGGGAGGCTCGTAATAACCCAAACTAAAAGAAGGTTAAGCGACTCAGCCTATGGCATGCTAGTGTGTGCTGTAGGAGGCTCGCAATAACCCAAACTAAAGATTCACTAACAACTCAGCCCAGAAGATCCGGAGTTAGTCCGTGATTGAAGGGAGGCTTGTGAAGTGACAACACACTCAGATTCGGGTACGCAACAAAAGCAGCGACTGAATGTCGCAGGTGGAAAGATTGGCTGGATGTTAAGATTTTTTAGCTGTGTGCTAGTTTACCTTTGTGATGTGTAGAACTGGGTGTTTTACTGGATGTTAAGATTTTTAGCTGTGTGCTAGTTTACCTTTGTGATGTGTAGAACTGGGTGTTTTACTGGATGTTAAGATTTTTAGCTGTGTGCTAGTTTACCTTTGTGGTGTGTAAAATTAAGTATTTTACTGGATATTATGATTTTGAGCTATGTGGTAGTTTCACTGTGTGGTGTGTAAAATTAAGTATTTTACTGGATATTATGATTTTGAGCTATGTGGTAGTTTCACTGTGTGGTGTGTAAAATTAAGTATTTTACTGGATATTAAGATTTTGAGCTATGTGGTAGTTTATCTGTGTGGTGTGTAGAATCAGAAATTAGTGAAAAGTTTGACTAAGTATTTTACTGGATGTCAGAATTTGGAGCGGTGTGATACTATAACTGTGTTGGGTAGAATCAGAGATTAGTGACAAGTTTGACTAAGTATTTTACTGGATGTCAGAATTTTGAGCCGTGTGACATTATAACTGTGTTGTGTAGAATCAGGGATTTGGCTAAGTGTGTAGTTTGACTGCGTGCCGGCTGGGATACTATGATATTTTAATGTGACACTGCAATAATTCACTATTGTGCTATTTTTGAGTGTTATTGTTGTTTTAGTGCATCTACTGCCTTATGGCAAACATTGACTTTAAAGCAATAGAGAGAAAGATAGAACCAAATAGTGAAAATAGGTGGTGGAAACTCCCGTTTGGTCACACATATAGTAAAGAAGAGGTTTTTGCTTTCTATAAGTCCCACACAGAATTTGTGACTAGTTGGCCAAGGGAGACTGGTCTGTCAGGGAACACATGGTTAGAGGCGACATACCCCTGTCAAGCTAAAGACATAGAACAGGTCATTAGAACAGAAGCAGAGAAACTCTGGGCAAACGAGAACGATTGTTTAACCCTGACATACGACAGTCTCTCACAAATTGAAAAGAACAACAATCTCCACAGGTCTTTGTTGGAAAGAGTTGAGAGGAGGTTAGCAGAAGGGGGGCTCTCGGAGCAAAAAAGGGACTATTTGGAGAGGTCCAGAGATAGTTATACTTTCACCCCAGCGGCAGTAAAGTGGTCTGTGGCCCTAGGGAAGTTTGAAGACTTGCAGGGCAGAGAAAACTGTCTAGAAGTTCCAGGAGAGTGGATAAAAGAAATAAAGTTTTCCGCAGTACCAGTTTTTGATTGCAAAACAGTCAGGGCTCAAAAGGAGGAGAGACCCTTTGAGAGATTTAAGGCAGGAGACGTTGATCTTGGTACATTGGTAGTCCACGGAGAACGAATCACTATACCTAGGCTTGAGGAGGTTGAAGTACTTTGTACCTTTGGGTTTCTTGGCGGGTGTCACGTACTGACCACGTTAGGGGACGTTAGTAATCCACGGGAGATCGTGCCTAAGATAGGGTCGCTCTCTAGCGGGGCCCAGTTCAACGGGGTAGTCATGGCAGAACAGAAGGAAAAGACAGTAGGCGAAATGTGGAAGGAAGTGAAGGCACAGCTACTGAGGACTCAGACAAGAGGCATAGCAGACATCAAAACCAAGGGCATGGAGAAAATTTTGAGCGAATGGGTCAGGTCTAAAACACTTCCAGAATATGAGGAGGCTGCGGGGCTGACTGTTCAGAAACTGGCAGAGTTAAGACTAAAATCAGCGACAGAAGTGGAGATTTTGAAGAGTATGATTGAGAAACAAAAAGTAGGGAAGGTCAGGGCAAGAGAAAAGTTGCACAATGAAAGTAAGCTGAGGACAGAACTGTTGAGTCTGATGGGTGCAGTGTCAATGGGGTGGACACTGGCAGCTAGAGAAAAAGATGAAGGAGACACAGACAAAAGAATGGCAGAGAAAATGAGTAGTCAGCTGGATTTAGGACTACCCGCGCCAGGAGCACTATACCCCAAATTACCAAGTGCACCACCACCATATGTAGCCCTCGGTGCTCATGCACAGCCAAATATACAAGCCCCATTGGGAATAATAAGTGCAAGTTCATTTGAGATTGTGAACACCCCAGAGGAGGAAGATATACTGAAAAAGAGAGAGGAGTTGCATTATAATGCGGTGTGTGACAGTTTAGGAATGGCCAAAGATGCTATGCAGGTGGCTGCAGAAAATACTGTTGCAAACCGGGAGATGCATAAGGTATTAATGAAAGAGCTAGAAAAAACACAAAAGATAGGTATTACTTTGTTGGAAAAAGTTGCCGTAACAGAAGTGAGACAGACTGGAGAGGAAAAAGACACAAACATGATAGGGAAAGAGGTAGCAGACTCAGGAGCTGTTGGAGGGATTGGATCAGAAAAGGACCAGAAAGGAGCACACACCGTTAAAATAGAGCACAGCACACCAGTGTCAAGAAGCAACAGTCAAAAGCAGACAGAATTCACAGAATTGGAAAAAGAGCTCAGAAAGAGCAGGCAAAACAATGAAAAACTTGCAGCAGATTTTCATCAGTTGTCAAAAGTCCTTAACAAAGAACGCAGAGTTCAACAAGGATTGGAAGAAAGTCATAGACAGGAACGGGGTATGTACAGAGGCCGGAGTGAGAGTGTAGGAAGGACAAAAGACAGACTAGATGGGCTATACTGGAAAGAGAGCCAATCGAGGTATGACTCCGTAGACATGGAGCTTACTGGAGAGTTTCCCCTTACACCTCTAGGTAGTGGGGAGGAAGAGTGGAGCTCTTCAGAGGGGGATAGCGGAGAAATAGAGATAAAACCCCCAGGCCAAGGAAACTCATCTAAACACTTGGGTATACGGAAGAGAGTAGAAGAAAGGTGCAAAAAACAGAAAGACAGCGAGAAAAGGGTAATGGAGGTACTGAGGAAGAGTGCACAGAGCTCATCAAAGAGGGACCATAGCAGGAACCGTAAACATAACCACAGCCCGTTGCGAAGCGCATACCGCCCCATGTATGAACAGAGTAATGCTGGAAAACAGTCCCCTGCCCACATGATGGCCCCTGTGTTGGTGAATAGTAAGGGGGAGGAAAGTTACACACCTTGGAGCTTTAAAGACATGGAGATTATGATAAAAAGGTTGCCTCCCTTGCACAAAGGAGCGGAACCTTGGATAGCAGAATTCGAGAGACAGACCTGCCAGGACAGCCTGGCCCTAAAAGACATCCGAAGCCTGTTGTTAAAGCTTAGAGCGGAGACAGCGCTAGGACAATGTGAAAAAAAGAGCAGGTGTGAAAATGCAGGAGACGATGAGTTGTTCGATAAGCATCGCCCATATTTTTGGAGCACACTGAAAGAAATTTACCCAACAAAACTAGAACTAGACGCATTGGCCACCATCAGATTGAAAGACGAAGAAGACATACATGAGTTTGTGGACCGGGCATGGAGCATTTGGGAAGTAAAAACAGGGATGCGACCAGACGATTCAGAACTAGCACTGCAGCATTTCAGATTGGGAGTAATGGCGGGGTTACCCAAACCAGCACAGGCTAAGCTAGCAGAGATAGTGGGCCTTAAAACAATGGAGAAAGGACTATGGATGGAAAACATGGATTTTTTAGTTAAAAGGGTCAGACAGACAGAAAAAGATAAGAAGCTGACGGCTGACAGCACCCAGGGCGACAAAGTTTTCGAGAAATTGGGAAAAATCCTTGAGATAGCAGTAACCAAAGGAACTGCTAAAGAGTTAGTGGGAACCACTCAGTTGGTCCAAGCTGGACCTGGACAAAACTGGCAGAACCCCCCTCGGAGGGGGCCAGTAGACCCAAAGAGCAGGATGTGTTTTGTGTGTAGACAATACGGACACCTTAGCTACAACTGTCCCTCAAGCATGGGTCAAGGGGATATGTTTGGGGGAGACTATGGTAGGGGAGGTGGTAGTCAGGGAGGCCAGGGAAGAGGCAGAGGATACGCACCTGGTCCAAACCCATATAACCCATGGCAACACGGGGAGACAAACGAAGCCAGGAGTGGTAACGAGGGACGGGGCAGACAGCCGCCACAGAACATGGCAAGAGGGAGAGGGGGACAACAGGGACCCAAGAGGGGGGGCTGGCAAGCATATAATCAGGCTCAGGGGAACGTCCAGGCGTATTCCGGGGATGGGGACTTCTGGGGCTGTATGTACGGTGGTGACTGTTGACGGGGCCCTAGGGAACCCCGTCTTGACGCTACCCCAGCATGGGAACCCCCGATGATAATTGGAAAAATTGGAAATGAACAGATTACTTTTTTGGTAGACACAGGGGCAACCGCAACCACACTCAGATTAAAACCAAAAGGGGTAGAATTGTCAGGAAAATCATTGAAAACCGTGGGGTTCTCAGGGATAGTGGAAGAACAGCCGTACACTGAACCGATAGTCATAGAATTCGAAGGACAAAAAATTAAAATACAAGTGATAATTGCTGAAAATTGCCCTGTGAATCTTTTAGCCAGAGACATCATGGTAAAGATGGGAATGAGCATATGGTGCACTAAGGAGGGTCTTAGTGTAGAGTGGCCTGGAAAAAGAAGGTTACATCATGGGCAGTTTTTGAGCGGAGGAATGCCCAACGATTTAGGAATGCTCAACGATTTAGGAATGCCCAACGACTTAGGAATGGACAACGACGACGAATTCAAAGTGTTAGTCTATAAGCCAAACATACCAGACCCAGAAGACAAGCACATGGTAGAGGTATATTGGACTAGGCTTACACACGACGAATACACACCAGGGTTGATGAGGCAATACCAAGAATGGAAGCCTCACATCCCCGGGCTTGACAAGTACAGGGAGCCCAGTGACCCATTCCACATGACATACAATTACACCGTGAGAACAGATTATGAATATGATCAGCGGTGGGATACACTGAAAGAAGGGACAGAGGAGGAACTCGAGATAGGCGAAATAGTGGTGGGACCAGAGGGTATTGCTGCTAGGGTCCATCTCCGGCCAGAGCAAATGGATTGGATCGGTAGTGTGGAGGAATATACCCCACATATAACCCTAGCTGTGGCAGAAGGACACAAACCAGTGTCACTTAACAGAATGATGAAACGGGCAGATGCGAGTACCTTCTCAAAAATTGACGAGTTGCGTCAGATTTCAAGCGATGGCACACTGCTAACATTCGCTGTTGAAACCAGAGATCAGGGGGTGTGTGAGAGAGTCTATCACCCTAGAGAACTAGAAGGTGAAAACGCAGATCATCCGGGAGCCAAGGTAATGCTGGCCAGAATACCCGACAAACTATGGACAACACACGGGCACGATGTAGGAAGACTAGCGGGAGAAGTCACTCTGAAACTGAAACCTTGGGCCAGGCCAGTATACAGATCACAGTACCCGTTAAAGACAGAACAAAGTGAGGGAATAAGGGACACTGTGGAGGGACTAGTAGAGGCAGGAGTACTGAGAAAATGTGGTCGGATGAGATGGAACACCCCTATCCTACCAATACCCAAAGCAGGGGGCAAGGGGTGGAGAATGGTTCACGATTTACGGCTGATAAACAAAACAACAGAGTCATTGTCTCTACCAGTACCCGACCCATATGTTGCACTGGGGGCACTCCACCCCAAACAGAAATATTTCAGTGTGATTGATCTAGCAAATGCATTTTTCTGCCTACCATTAGCAAAAGAATGCCAACAATGGTTTGCATTTCAGTTTGAGGGACAGACGTACACGTACAACAGACTACCGCAGGGCTACAAAGACAGTCCAGGGCTGTTCAATCAAGCTCTGAACCAGATACTGAAAACAGTCCGACTCCCGGGGAAGACTACCCTGGTGCAGTACGCAGATGACCTTCTTCTGGCCTCCCCTTCCCCGGAGGAATCCTTAGAGGCGGCTGAGAGTTTACTACAAACCATGGCCAAAGTAGGATTCAAAGTCAAAAGAGAAAAATGCCAGCTGGGCAGAAAGTCTGTGGAGTTTTTGGGGCGCATAGTGGAGGAAGCAGGGACTACCATATCTGGGCAGCACAGGGATGCGATAATGAAGTTTGGCAGGCCAGTGACAGTGCAGGACATGCTAGGATTCCTGGGGCTATGTGGCTACAGCCGGTCCTATGTGCCTGAGTTTGTTACCCTCACACAGCCACTCCGAGAAATGGTGAATGAGGTAGGGGCGAGGGAATTGAAGAAGAAGGTAACATGGACCAGGGTGAGAGAACAGGTGTTCCAACGAGTAAAGAATCGGCTGAGCTCGGCCGCTCACTTAGCTACTCCAAACTACCAAAAAGATTTTGAAATGGATGTGGCAGAAACTGATGGGATAGTAAATGCAGTATTGTACCAACAAGAAAGGGGGACGAGAAAAGTACTATCTTACTACAGTTGCAAACTGGATGCGGTTGAGACAGGAAAACCCCCCTGCCTCCGCTTCATGGCAGCTCTAGCTAGAGCCGTCAATAAAACATCGCACATAGTACTAGGGCACACGTTGAACATAAACACAAACCACACAGTGACAGCACTACTCGCCTCCGAAGCATTCAGTTTCTCAGCCACTCGCCAGATCAAGATTGATCACACCTTAAAACAACCAAACCTGGTGTTCAAAACTCCAAAGAACAACCGAGCAAATATGGCAATAGGGATTAATGGGGGAACATTGGAGCCTCATGACTGCGCCCGACAGGTGGATCATGACAGTAAGCTCAGGGCTGAACTCTACCCCTCACCTATAGACAAACCAGACATGGAGCTTTTTACAGATGGGTGTTCATACAAGGGAGAACAGGGCAACAGGGCTGGGTATTCAGTAGTTGAGTGGTTGGGCGAAGGAGAAACACGAGTACTGGAAGCCAGCGAGATTGAGCAACCTGCCTCGGCCCAGTCGGCAGAGATAACAGGACTTATCAGGGCTCTGATAATAGGCAAAGACAAAAGAATCAACATATACACTGACTCAGGGTACGGACATGCGGCGATACTACATGATGGCCCAACTTTTTTGAGAAGAAAATTCCTCACAGCAGCCGGAGTACCAGTGAAACACGAAAAACTGTTGAAAGAACTGGTAAAAGCAGTGCAGTTACCTAGGGAAGTAGGGGTCATTAAGGTAGCAGGACACAGCTCACTACCAACCATGGAAGGCATGGGTAATGCAGCCGCAGATATAGCTGCAAAACAGGGGTGTGGATATCCGTTACAGGGGGTCCAGCTGCGTAGTGGGAAACAGACAGAACAGAAGGCAGTCAGACCAGAAAAGGTAACCGTAACAGCTGAAGGGGTGCAGGCAAGAGAATTCTATGAACATTGGTGGGAGGGTAACAAGGTACAACCAAGTGCCGAGATTGTGTTGTTGGCCGAAGCACAGGAAGCTTGTAGCATGTTGGAGAAAGATGAATGGTTAAGTTTGGGGGCCATAAAACAGGTATGCGTGCCGGAGAGAGGGGAACCATACGGGCTATGGAGAAATGTTATGGGCAAGCTAGTTATACCAAAGCACATGCTGGGGCACGAGATGGAAGCGGCACACGGGCCAACTCATACAGCAGAACAAAAAATGTATGAGACCATAAGAGAACGATGGTGGTGCCCCAACCTGAGACAACACATACAGAATTATCGCGCTGAATGCACCACATGCAACAGGTTGAATCAAAAGAAAACGCTGCCACATCCGTTGCTGAAATTTCCTATGCCCCCGGGCCCATGGAAAGAAATTTGCATTGATTACACTGACATGGGCCGGGACATGAGGACAAGGAAAGGGTACAGATACATGCTGGTAGGAGTGGACAGGTACAGCAGATGGATAGAGGCATACCCGACGAAAAAGGAAGACGCCAGCTCTGTAGTTAAGTGGTTAACGGAGGAAATCATACCCAGATATGGGGTGCCTAGTAAGATCTGCTCAGATAATGGCACACATTTCAAAAATGAATTATTGCAAAAAACAGAACAGATGTTAGGCATAACACATAGGTTTGGCTCCATATACAAACCTGAAAGCCAGGGATTGGTAGAGAGAGCAAACAGAGTACTGAAAGAAAGATTGGCCAGAACAATGTTGGGTCATGAAATGGAATGGACAGAAGCTTTACCGCTGGTTTTGACAGCTACTAGGCGAGAACAGCACAAAGACACAGGACTGTCGCCCCATGAGATATTGACAGGGCGAAAAATGCCTTTTACCGAGTCCCGGGCACAGTACTTGGACTACGGGAATAAGGAGGTGCAGGTGTCCGAATATATGAACATACTCGGACATATGATTAACCTTATTTCCCAGCAGGTAAAGGGGAACCAACAGGAAGAAGACAAGAGACGAAGACCGGCAAACGTGGGGGACAGAGTGTACCTGAAGGTAAACAAAAGAAAAGGCTGGGCGAGCCCAAAGTGGTCAGGACCGCACAAAATCACACAAATTTCAGATCGAGCAGTTAAAACTGATCGAGAGAACGATGAAAACTGGCACCATTTCGCACATTGTGCTCTGGCTAGAAGTGTTACTGATAATTCTGATAATACTGCTAAAGCAAACTAAGGCCAAGGATCTGTGCGGGGCTAATGTCATACTCACAGTAGACACAGATATAGAGAATGTCTTTCAATTCGACTTGTGTGATGTAATCAACTGCGGGAGTAATCCACTCAGCTACCGGGGATACGACGTGTATGGCTGCTCTCACCTAAATTACAAAACAGGGATGGGAAGAAGAGGTACCAATGTTCCCTCCCAATCATGGTGCCCGAATTGGGCAGATGTGTGGTGGTGGACTGGGCCTGACAGCACATGGACAGGGACATTTTTGAAGGCAGGGGACGAGAGATGGAACATGAAGCAAAAGATCACTATAAGCAGGGGAGCTTACACAAACAGGGGAGGGAAAGGAATGAACCCAATTGTGGTAACCATACAACAGGGACTAGAGAACCCATGGCCACTCACTGAGTGGCATTCTGACCGATGCCAGGTAAAAGGGAACAAGAAATCTGGACCCATGGTGCCCACCATGTACATAATATTGGGGGTAGACCAGGCAGGGGATGATAGCATGGGAATTATACGGCTGAATTTGGGAAATTCCACTGCAAACAAAGAACGGGAAGACCAATTAGAGTTAGTGAAGAAGTTACGGGCGGATAAAATTAGTTACCAGGACAAGATTGCGGTAGAAACTGGATACAAAGATAAGAATGTATGGGTTAATAGAATGGTGGAAGCAGCCGAACAAGCCAAAGGGGGAAATTGCATAGTATGCTCGAAAGCAAGACCTAACCTCTGGATGGTAAAAACCGCGTTTGAAGACCGCACTCACGAGGGGGCGCAGGGGCGAGACATAGAATGCATGCTTAACCTAATGTCAGAAGAAAATCCAAGCAGAAACTGTACGGGATGGGAAAAATACTATCCTATGGCTCCCAAAGGGGTGGAACCACCAATGTTTGATCCCACAATAAAACCAAACGCAACATGCATAATCAATAAGAATACGGCGAGCTGGGGTAAAGGATTGACTAAAAATGGCACTGACATAGAGGCATACTGCGGGGAAAAAATAGACCTCACCAATACGGACTTGGTCGCTAGGTTGACCGTAGCTCGAGCAGATGTATGGTGGTATTGTGGGGAAAGCACTTTGTACAATTTTCTACCACCAAACTGGCAGGGAATATGTGCACTGGTCGCTTTAGTCTCGCCAATAGAATTACACAAAGATGCAGACATTGGTCAGGTCACCCAGCCAAAACGTAGACGTAGAAGGGAGGCCATACTAGATCGGACTCAGGAAGGGAGGAATCCTGATGGGGTGTGGATAGACGATATAGGCCAGGCCAGAGGCATCCCAAGTCGATATAAATTAGCGGACGAGGCCCTGGCTGGTTTAGAATCATTCCCAATATGGCATGCCATCTTCCCAGTGACAGTGAATAAAAATGTAAACAGAATTAATTTGATCCACTATAATGTTCAACGCCTGGCCAATCTGACCACCGAGGCAATAGACGCAATACACGAACAATTGGCTCAAACCTCCCTGATGACCCTGCAGAACCGAATGGCCTTGGATATGATTCTCGCTAAGGAGGGTGGGGTGTGTGCAATGTTCGGAGAAACATGTTGTATTATCATCACCAACAACACTGCCCCAGATGGTAAGCTGACAAAAAGCCTTTGTAAATTGAGGGCTCTGGCGGCAGAGCTAAAACAGCAATCGGGGGTAGGTGATGGATTGCAAAAATGGCTGGAGAAAACTTTCGGAAAATGGGGGGCCCTGCTTGGCCAGATACTTTTCGGAGGGATAATAGGGATCTGTGTATTTGGGGTGTGTGGTTGTTGTTGTATCCCTTGTATCAGGAGCCTGCTGGAGAGAACGATTAATGCCGCGGTGAACAAGAAAGATGGGTCAAGGGATCCACCTCCCATATACCAGGCGAATCAGATCATGGTGGGACAGGAGGAGCAGGGAGTATCCGAGGGTGGGAGTTTCATTACAACCGAGAGCGTGTATTCCTCACGCATGGGTGGGAGAGGAGAAAGCATGTACCTGAAAGTGTCCTGGAGCAGGAATGGGTACTCCTGCCCTCTTGGCCCATACACCCCAGATTGTCCCATGGGGAATCCCTGGTGTAAGTGGGGCCAAGGGGTCCAGGGGGCTGGATGGATGTGTTGGAAGTGGGCTGAGACCTTTGAACCAGAGAAACGTGAGTTGCTTAAGTCCACCATGATGATTCAGGAACGTGAGATTGAGACTGCATTGGCTCATTACAAAGATAGGTTTGATAGCATGTATGGCCCCTCGGCTGTTGAGGCTGAGGGGTTTATGAACTAACCTCTGTCTCAGTTCTTCTGAAACCCCCACAGGTGAAGCAGGATGGAGAATGGGGACGCTCTTCTTATAAAATTGCTTAGGGACACTGCTCATGTTAATGCATAATACGCTTTGCTGTGGCGAATGGGGGAAACTACTGATTTGCACAAGACACAACCACTCCAGAACACACTCCACACAGAACATACAAAACAACACGTTGATAGTACATAACAAGGTATGGGGTGTGTATCAAGCCTGAGCCCCGAGCTTGTCATTCGGGAGACCCATGAGTAAAAGCCGCTAGCAACCCAATCCATGCTGGATGGGCCAGTCTCCGGGAAGGGGGCCCGAGACCTAGCGGGGGTTACGGGTGAAGGACTCAGCTTGATGGCTCATAACTGCTGATGTGCGCTTGCTTGTATGATATCCCTAGTTGATAGCGTAAATTGTATGTGTTAAAATAACTTAATATCTTTAGGGATACATGCTGTTTGCTAGAAGCTAGTGTTAACCCATTAAATGGGTTAAAAGGAGGGAGATGTAAGAATAATTAAGAGTAGTCAGTTGTTAGTCTGTGCTTCTCAGGTACCTCAGCCACTAATATGCCTCTCCCGACTCATCCGGGGCAAATTCTCGCTAGAGAAGGGTTCGGCGCGGTGACAGAGAGCTCCGTAGAGCCCTCGGCGTCCCCGGCCTGGAGGCTGACCGCGGTGGCGGGGAGGTGGGACCTGTGAGACAGGGTGCCTCCCCTGGCGGGTCACGGTTTCCAATCGGTCAGAAGGTTTAGGAGTGGAGAAGGAGGAGAGTGTGGTCAACAGTCCGCTTCAAACCGCTTGAAAATCGGACACTCAGAGGCTGAGTTACCTCTTTGTGGAACTTTTTTTATTTTTCGTTCTGAGCCTAAGTCCACTTTTTTAGGGTGCTCTCGATTTCGCGCCGTCACCCGGTGGCAAAACCTCTTTCTGTGATCCTCCAGGCCTTAGGGGGATTTTCAGAAGGTGTCCGAGAAAGGTGCATGGTCGTCGGACTGACCGTTTTCGGTCGGGAGGGTATTTTGTGGAGCCTCCGCCACCACCCCCAACTTTTTCGTACCCATGGTTAACCAAAACCCTACCCATGGTTAACCAAAATGGACTTAGAAAAAATCCACAGTTTTCAGACCTCCAGAGGGGTAGGACCCTGCTCAAAGGTGTCCGAGAATACTGCACCTTCAGCGGACATGCCATGAGCCTCTAGACCCCTCTATATCCTCCAGGAGGACCAGGATTTGAGGAACATGTGTCCGAGAAGAGTGCACCTTCAGCGGACTGGCCCTGAGCAGCTACACCCCTGGTTACATCCTCCACAGGCACCAGGATGTGACAGAATGTGTCCGAGAATAGGTCACCTTCAGCGGACATGCCTTGAGCCTCTAGACCCCTATATATCCTCCGGGAGAGGGAGGAGAGTGTGGTCAACAGTCCGCTTCAAACCGCTTGAAAATCGGACACTCAGAGGCTAAGTTACCTCTTTGTGGAACTTTTTTTATTTTTCGTTCTGAGCCTAAGTCCACTTTTTTAGGGTGCTCTCGATTTCACGCCGTCATCCGGTGGCAAAACCTCTTTCTGTGATCCTCCAGGCCTTAGGGGGATTTTCAGAAGGTGTCCGAGAAAGGTGCATGGTCGTCGGACTGACCGTTTTCGGTCGGGAGGGTATTTTGTGGAGCCTCCGCCACCACCCCCAACTTTTTCGTACCCATGGTTAACCAAAACCCTACCCATGGTTAACCAAAATGGTCTTAGAAAAAATCCACAGTTTTCAGACCTCCAGAGGGGTAGGACCCTGCTCAAAGGTGTCCGAGAATACAGCACCTTCAGCGGACATGCCATGAGCCTCTAGACCCCTCTATATCCTCCAGGAGGACCAGGATTTGAGGAACATGTGTCCGAGAACAGTGCACCCTCAGCGGACTGGCCCTGAGCAGCTAAACCCCTGGTTACATCCTCCACAGGCACCAGGATGTGACAGAATGTGTCCGAGAATAGGTCACCTTCAGCGGACATGCCTTGAGCCTCTAGACCCCTATATATCCTCCGGGAGAGGGAGGAGAGTGTGGTCAACAGTCCGCTTCAAACCGCTTGAAAATCGGACACTCAGAGGCTGAGTTACCTCTTTGTGGAACTTTTTTTATTTTTCGTTCTGAGCCCAAGTCCACTTTTTTAGGGTGCTCTCGATTTCGCGCCGTCACCCGGTGGCAAAACCTCTTTCTGTGATCCTCCAGGCCTTAGGGGGATTTTCAGAAGGTGTCCGAGAAAGGTGCATGGTCGTCGGACTGACCGTTTTCGGTCGGGAGGGTATTTTGTGGAGCCTCCGCCACCACCCCCAACTTTTTCGTACCCATGGTTAACCAAAACCCTATCCATGGTTAACCAAAATGGACTTAGAAAAAATCCACAGTTTTCAGACCTCCAGAGGGGTAGGACCCTGCTCAAAGGTGTCCGAGAATACTGCACCTTCAGCGGACATGCCATGAGCCTCTAGACCCCTCTATATCCTCCAGGAGGACCAGGATTTGAGGAACATGTGTCCGAGAACAGTGCACCCTCAGCGGACTGGCCCTGAGCAGCTACACCCCTGGTTACATCCCTGGTTATAACCAAAATGGACTTAGAAAACACTGGAGGCCTACAGACACACACACCTCCCCAGACAGGCCTAAGAAGCCTCCTGTCTATTAAAGGTCCCCAAAGGTCAGAGAGACACACAGAGAGCTCCAAACACTGCCCAGTGTGTTGGGTTCACTTACTGCGAGGCCTACAGACACACACACCTCTCCAGTCAGGCCTAAGAAGCCTGCTGTCTATTAAAGGTCCCAAAAGGTCAGAGAGACACACAGAGAGCTCCCAGCACTGCCTAGTGTGTTGTGTTCACTTACTGGGAGGCCTACAGACACACACACCTCCCCAGACAGGCCTAAGAAGCCTGCTGTCTATTAAAGGTCCCCAAAGGTCAGAGAGACACCCAGAGAGCTCCAAACACTGCCCAGTGTGTTGGGTTCACTTACTTGGAGGCCTACAGACACACACACCTCCCCAGACAGGCCTAAGAAGCCTGCTGTCTATTAAAGGTCCCCAAAGGTCAGAGAGACACACAGAGAGCTCCAAACACTGCCCAGTGTGTTGGGTTCACTTACTGGGAGGCCTACAGACACACACACCTCCCCAGACAGGCCTAATTAGCCTGCTGTCTATTAAAGGTCCCCAGAGGTCAGAGAGACACACAGAGAGCTCCAAACACTGCCCTGTGTACTGTATTAAGTCACAGCAAGCCCCAATGGCTCACACTTGTCTCCCTTTAGGCCCAAAAATTCTGCCTGCTATTAAAGCTCTCTGAGGGTCCCACAGACACACAGAGAGCTCCCAGCACTGCCCAGCACTAACCCTAACCCCCAGTACTGCCCTCAGCCCCAGCCCACTGCCCCCAAACACAGTGAGCTTCATGAGGCTCCCACAGACACACACAGAGCTCCCAGCACTGCTGGACGTCTAACTGAGGTCGCCATTGAATTCTAGATAGCTCGCTCCGTTTCTCACTTGCCGCCACAGCCTTCAGACGATCAGTCATCAGCACAAGTTCGCCTCATGAAAACCGGAGATTCATACCGATCTGCCACGCCCCACTGTGTGGTGTGTTTGTTTAGTGTGTAGCGCAGTTGACTGTGTGGTGTGTTTGTTTAGTGTGTAGCGCAGTTGCACTACGGGGTGTTGAGCTGCTTATTATGTGTAGGTTTTTAAGGATATAATGTGCTTTGTGATCGTGCTTCCGCCCTGTATAGCTTTTCCTTTATAGAGTCGAGCCTTTTTTCATACCGGGGAGTCATTCACAACTTAGGACAGAGTTGCTTCAGTTGGGATTTGAACCTGCAATTCTCAGATGGTTTTCTGGAATCTTACCCTTTGCGGGTTTCGAACCTGTGCTCATCAGGTCTGTGGTGCCGCGCCCTACCCACTAAGCCACCGTGCTGGTACAGAATTCCGCCTGTCAGTGCGCCCAAATCACCGATTCCTCACCCCATATTTTCCCAGGCTCTTTCTCTTTCAATCTTTCTCTCTCTCAGAGTTGCTTCATGTGGGGTTCGATCCTACGATTTTCAGGTGGTTTCGTCGAAACTAACACCTTTAATGGGTGGTTTCACCGAGACTTGCCCTTCGCGGGGTTCGAACCTGTGCTTCTCAGGTACCTCAGCCACTAATATGCCTCTCCCCACTCATCCGGGGCAAATTCTCGCTAGAGAAGGGTTCGGCGCGGTGACAGAGAGCTCCGTAGAGCCCACGGCGTCCCCGGCCTGGAGGCTGACCGCGGTGGCGGGGAGGTGGGACCTGTGAGACAGGGTGCCTCCCCTGGCGGGTCACGGTTTCCAATCGGTCAGAAGGTTTAGGAGTGGAGAAGGAGGAGAGTGTGGTCAACAGTCCGCTTCAAACCGCTTGAAAATCGGACACTCAGAGGCTGAATTACCTCTTTGTGGAACTTTTTTTATTTTTCGTTCTGAGCCTAAGTCCACTTTTTTAGGGTGCTCTCGATTTCGCGCCGTCACCCGGTGGCAAAACCTCTTTCTGTGATCCTCCAGGCCTTAGGGGGATTTTCAGAAGGTGTCCGAGAAAGGTGCATGGTCGTCGGACTGACCGTTTTCGGTCGGGAGGGTATTTTGTGGAGCCTCCGCCACCACCCCCAACTTTTTCGTACCCATGGTTAACCAAAACCCTACCCATGGTTAACCAAAATGGACTTAGAAAAAATCCACAGTTTTCAGACCTCCAGAGGGGTAGGACCCTGCTCAAAGGTGTCCGAGAATACTGCACCTTCAGCGGACATGCCATGAGCCTCTAGACCCCTCTATATCCTCCAGGAGGACCAGGATTTGAGGAACATGTGTCCGAGAAGAGTGCACCTTCAGCGGACTGGCCCTGAGCAGCTACACCCCTGGTTACATCCTCCACAGGCACCAGGATGTGACAGAATGTGTCCGAGAATAGGTCACCTTCAGGGGACTGGCCCTGAGCAGCTACACCCCTGGTTACATCCTCCAAAAGCACCAGGATGTGACAGAATGTGTCCGAGAATAGGTCACCTTCAGCGGACTGGCCATGTGCAGCTGCACCCCTAGTAACATCCTCCACAGGCACCAGGATGTGACAGAATGTGTCCGAGAATAGGTCACCTTCAGCGGACTGACCATGTGCAGCTACACCCCTAGTTACATCCTCCACAGGCACCAGGATGTGACAGAATGTGTCCGAGAATAGGTCACCTTCAGCGGACTGGCCATGTGCAGCTACACCCCTAGTTACATCCTCCACAGGCACCAGGATGTGACAGAATGTGTCCGAGAATAGGTCACCTTCAGCGGACAGGCCATGTGCAGCTACACCCCTAGTTACATCCTCCACAGGCACCAGGATGTGAACATAATGTGTCCGAGGACAGAGCACCATCAACGGACTCTTTACCAGCTTCGAGTCCCTTGTTTTCGACTTCCAGAGGCACCATAATGTCAAAAACATGTGTCCGCCAAAGATGCACCATCAACTGACTCTCTGCGAGCTTCGAGTCCCTTGTTTTCGACTTCCAGATGCACCATAATGTCAAAAACATGTGCCCGAGAAAGATGCACCATCAACGGACTCTCTATGAGCTTCTGGGGCCTTGTTACAATCCTCCAGGAGGCTTCTGAAAAGGAGCTCTCTAGTCCCGAGATGGTACCCGGTGGCAAAACCTCTTTTTGGCATCCTCCAAGCTTAAGGGGAATCCTCAGAGAGTGTCCGAAAAAAGTGCACTGTCGTCGGACTGACCGTTTTGGCTCGGGAGGGTAGGCCATGGAGCTCGCGCCAGCACCCCCAACTTTTTTTTACCCATGGTTAACCAGTAACTATGAGTCTCTTAAGGTTCCATAAGAGAGTCATACTATGACTCTTATGGAAAAGTAACTATGACTCTGTCATAGGGTCGGGGCAAAAACGAATCTCAAGAACATTAAGGCTAAATAAATATCAGAGTTGATCCAAATGATTGAGGGAAGTTGGCTAGCAATAACCCCAATTATGGGATAAAGATTGGCTCTGAAAGAGGAAATAGCCTGGAAATTTACTGTGGGAGGAATCGGTGACTTGGTCGCACTGACAGGTGGGATTCTGTATCAGCACGGTGGCTCAGTGGGTAGGGCGCGGCACCACGAACCTGAAGAGCACAGGTTCGAAACCCGCAAAGGGTAAGATTTCAGAAGAACATCTGAGAATCGCAGGTTCAAATCCCACCTGAAGCAACTATGTCCTGAGTTGCATATGAATCCCCGGAGAAAATTAACACACAAATTGCAATCAAACTCTGTAAACAGAACGTGGCAAACTCTGTAAGCAGAACATGGCATACTTTGAAGACAGAACTTGGCAAGCTCTGTATACACAACCCGGCAAACTCTGTAAACAGAATGTGGCAAACTCTGTAAACGGAGTGAGGCAAACTCTGTAAACAGAACGTGGCAAACTCTGTAACAGAACTCAGCAAACTCTGTGAAAAGAACCTGGCAAGTTCTTTAAACAGAAAATATAATATTTTGTTTTTATCTTTTTTTAAAGCCATTCGTCTCACACGTTTCACCCTAAAAAGGTGCCCGGTGTACGCCGGAGTATCCTTTCTGCCCCCGGTGATTTCGTAAAGCATCCCAGGTGCTGAGGTCCCACGGGGCCTCTACGTGGGAGGGTAGGGAATTTCGGTCGACCCCTCCCGCTGGCAGGCCGTTGCTGAGGATTGTGTAAATCAGTTGTAAAAGTCACACAGCAATCATATAATATAAAATTATATGTTTTTCGGTTTCCTAACCGTTGTCGGCAGTGGAAGTCGATTGTAAAAATCACAGGTACGGTGTTGCACCCCGCACAGTAACCGGAACCCCACGGGGTGGGCAGAGAAATCTGCCAGAACATCCAGCAGGAATGGCTGCGATGAAGAAGGGCAAGACCACAGGTCGCAAGGCTAAGTGGTCTGTAAAAGAACTAAAAACTTTGATGGAGATGGAGGAGGCTCTCGAGCAAGGCCAATACTCTGTATATTACATGAATGTGGAAATTGCAAGTCAGCTTCCAGGTAGGTCCTCCCACGAAGTGAAAGAGAAAAGACAGTGCATGAGACGGCAATCTCACAGGAGAAGCACTAAGCTCTTACTGCAGCCAACAGAGGCAAACCTGGAGAGGCAGGAAATCCCTGCTGAACTCAATCTGCTGATACAGCCACGAGGGTTACAAGCAGTAACTGGCCTCAACAGAAAATTAAGGTGGCAAGCTGGTGCTCTCATTGACATGTACACTCACGAACACTAAATCAGGCGGGCGCTCACACTGGCAAGCAGGAAGGACCCGGGCGCAGCAGTGGCCATTGAGACCGCTACGGCGATGGTGATAAGGGAGGCGAGAAGAAAAGGTCCAGCGACCAAAAAGAACAGCAAAGCTGGCGAGCCGATGAAGCCCCGAAGCAAGCGAGAAATGAAGAGGGATGAGGTCCATAAACTCAGAAAACTAATGAGTACGGACCCGGCTAAGCGACCGACTGCCCAGTCCTGCTGCCTCAATTACACGAAGTGTTTGAAAGGCGTTGGATGGTGTCAGAAGGTGCCTTCAAGGGCTTGGGAGGCTTTAAGGCCGCCAGCGGGGCGGACAACGAACACTTCTCCACCCTGTTCACCCCCGAAGAGGTGCTCACACACCTCAGAAAGACGGACAGGAAATCGGCACCAGGCACGGACGGCATCGGGCGGGATGACCTACTCCTCTGGGACCCGAAGGGTGTGAAGCTATCAAAACTCTTTGGCAGCTGGCTTGCGGCGGGGTTCATACCTCAGTGTGTAAAGCCCGCGAGAACTGTACTGATACCAAAGACCTCCGACCCTCTGCTGTTGAATGACCCAAATAACTGGCGCCCAATCACTATCGGCTCGATGCTGATGCGGCTGTTCTCACGACTGCTAAATGGGCGCCTTACGAAAGCCTGCACTATCCACGACAGGCAGCGAGGGTTAAGGGACTCTCCTGGCTGTAGTGAGAATCTTCACATCCTTCAAAGTCTGGTTAAAGCCAGCAGGAGGGAGAGAAAGTCACTAGCGGTGGTGCTCGTGGACGTGGCAAAGGCTTTCGATACGGTGACACACGAGCACTTGCTTGCAGTGCTCAGGCAGAGAGGTGTGGATGAACACATTGTCGGTACCTAGTCCAACCAAAGACTTCATTACCCACAATTCCCTTATCACCTAAACTCTCTTATCTGCATTTCATGAGACGGTATTGGCTGCCAACAAGGTGTTAAAAACCGTGACGCACTTTCTCACTATAAACTGCGTTGAAATGATACATTCACTCTTTTTGCGCACTCTCTCTCCACTGGCTTTGGCCAGACTCACTTCTCCTTCCACTCACCTCCAAGGGTGAAGAAACAACTCTCTTTGTTCTCAATGGAAGAGAACAGACTAAGCTCTCACCACGGCAAACAATTGCCTAAGATCTCTCGTTAGCTAAACACTGGCCGCTAACGTAGTAGACCTGAGTTTAGCAAAGCAGCTAACAAAGATCTGCAGCTAACTCTGCAACGGGAACAAAGCACAACAGAGACCTCGCGGATCCTGCAACATTCCGGGCGTAACTGCAGTGAAACGACGACACCAAAGCAAGGACAACTTTTCATCTCTTCTCTGCCTCAGGAACATCGGATGCGCCAACACTTTTCCAAAGGACTGGTAACTTCGACTGGGCAGCTAGCTATTCACAATCTGGCTAAGCATAGGACTGTTTACATATGCCATTGTTCATGTATTGTATCTGTTTTGTTTACCGAACATAACTGTTATATACTTTCATTGTTAGTTGGTAGTTGGCTTCGCCACACCATCCAAGGGAAATCGTTAGGATAGCTTATCAGACACACGAGTCTTGCATGCATTACTAACCATCTCTTTATTCTAACATGGCATCTTAAATCACATACGATTACAAATACATTGGCCTTCATATAGCCACACACGCGAAGCTCATAATCGAACTTCCCGCTGCATAAAGGCTCGTCCTTTTTCACACCACATAGTCACGAACGTGCACACAAATGCACGCGGACCTGCGGTGGTCAGGACAAAGGGACACACACACATTCTTTCAGGCGCGCTCCTAAAAGCGCAATACCGAGTTTACAAGCTCGCTCACACACACACTCCCTCTCCCTTACACATACATACTTCTTCAATTAATTAGTTAGATACATTTAGCTAGATTACATATTGTGTGTTATTTCTTTATCATTGTGTAATAAATACTTTGATTTATATACGCTGGTTTATTTAATGTTACACAAGAATGGACGTTGTCAACCTCTTCTATTCAGAACTCCAATGACCTTCAACCATACTATTAATAAGGTAACTTTGTTGTAGTTATTAATTTAATTATTAATCAGAGTTCCAAATTGATAGTATAATATATTTTATGAGACTGATATATTTAATGAGACTGATTTGTGGATTATCAACTTAATTGATCTGCCTTTGTGTTGAATGGTTGATCCCTGTCCAATCGGGTGAGATTACCAACATATTGTTGCTGTTACAAGGACAGCACCAGTGTGTCTTGGTGGCCCTCGTGAAGTCAATATCACAATTCATACACAATTGCA
Source organism: Sprattus sprattus (assembly GCF_963457725.1). Taxonomy (NCBI): domain Eukaryota; kingdom Metazoa; phylum Chordata; class Actinopteri; order Clupeiformes; family Clupeidae; genus Sprattus; species Sprattus sprattus. The sequence goes on from NC_137918.1 coordinate 331,048, forward strand.
CCCACATTCACCCGGCGCCTGCTCATTGGGTAAGATACCTACCTAATCTGGTACTCCCAAATGAGAATGGTACCCATTTTACCCACAACATCATAAACACAATACAAAGCTCGTACGACGGGGGCGTAACTTGCATTGAAGCCGGGGGAGAACAATCTGAACCCATTGCAATGAAAGTCGGTGTGAAGCAGGGTGACCCACTGTCCCCATTGCTTTTCAATCTGGCTCTTGATCCACTGCTCCACACACTGGAAAGCCTCGGTAAGGGAGTAAAGATCGCAGACACAAAGCTGGTCTCGCTTGCATTCGCAGATGACCTGGTGCTGGTCAGCGACACACTGAATGACTTCTGTGCCCTGACGGGGCTTAAGGCACGCAAGCAAGTGCTTCGGCTTCATGGTTACCCCCTTGAAACACAGCATGAAAATGAAAGTGAATGACTGTCCCCCCTGGCAGATCGAGGGGACACCAATAGAAATGGTTGAAAGTGGAAGGGCGGTAAGATATCTGGGAATTCAGGTCGGTCCAGTGAGGGGCCTCGAGAAACCCGACATTCTCAAAGAGTTACAAGTGGCGCTGGATAAGGTAGGGGCGACACCATTAACTGCCCCTCAAAAGATTTGGCTGCTTAAGACCTTCATAATCCCCAGGCATTTCTACCGGGCCGACCACTGCGACTACAGTATAGTTCGGCTGCGACTGCTGGACCGGCTACTACGTAGCACAGTAAAAACATGGCTGGGTCTAGCGCAGACCACATGTGATGGGTTGCTCTATGCTAGAGCGAGAGACGGAGGTCTGGGGCTACAAAAGTTGAGCGCCGTTATTCCTGCTATGCAGGCAAAGCGGTTGTGGAAACTTTTGCACTCTGATGATGAAGTCATCAGAAAGATAGCCTGGGACCAGAACGGGCTGGAGGACTGGAGAAGAGCTTGGCTCAAAGCGGGCGGGCAACTGGAGAAATTACCAACTCCAGAGGGTGTGCCAGTAACGAACGTTACTGAAGCAGATGGGGCCCCTCAGCTATCCCAGTACAAGAGACCATGCGAGTGGCAAGATGTAGAGTTCGACCGGTGGGCAGGCAAATCGGTGCAGGGAGTTGGAATAGCCTGGTTCAAAGACTCTCCAGAGTCTAATGCCTGGCTCTCCAAACTCCCAAAAGTGCAACACAAATTCTGCTCACAAGCACTACAGCTACAAGCGAACGTCTACCCTACCAGGGAATTTATGGCAAGGGGCCAAAGCAAGTGGAACGCGAGTTGCCGAGGCTGTCACGCGAGGCTTGAGTCCGCCTCACACCTCCTCGGAGCATGTCCCAGCGGTAGGGCGAAACGACTGGAGCGACACAATTTTGCATGCCATCGACTGGCAGTCGCTGCGAAGAAGCAGGGCTGGGTTGTCCACAGGGAGAAAGAATTTGGAAGCAGACCAAATGTGAGACACCCAGACTTGGTCTTTTGCAAAGATGGTAAGGCAATGGTGCTGGATGTGACAGTGCGGTTTGAAAGGAACATCAACACACTAAAACTCGCAGGCCGAGAGAAAGTAAAGCACTACAAACCCATCAAGAACTTGGTGAAACAGGTCATGGGTGTAGAGGAAGTGGAAATACACGGATTTCCACTGGGAGCGAGGGGCCTCTGGCATAAACCCAACAACAAGATCCTCAAGAGAATGGGACTTTCTAAGAGCAGTGCAAAAGCTCTCGCGTCGAGACTTTGTAAGAGTGTTCTGAGAGGATCCTTAACTATCTTGAGTGACATCCTACAAAGTAGGGATTGAATACTTTATATTAAAGTGAAAAGCTTAAGAGGAAAAGCTATACAGGGCGGAAGCACCGGACCACAATGCACATTGCATCCTTAAAAACCTACACATAATAAGCAGCTCAACACCCCGTAGTGTAACTGCGCTACACACTAAACAAACACACCACACAGTGGGACGTGGCATATCGGTAGGAATCTCCGGTTTTCATGAGGCGAACTTGTGCTGGTCCGTGGGTCAACTCACCGCCTTGAGGGACGCGCTTGGTGACAGGTCGCCCGCGGCCCTAGCGGGCTGCCGGCTCCTGACTCTCTAAGGTAGCCAAATGACTGCTGGAGGCAGACCAATGACTGCTGCTCTCCACGGTCCTGAAGACACACACACACACAGGCAGAGTGCAGGCAGAATCCCAGGCAGACTGCAGGCACACTCCCAGGCAGACTCCCATGAAAAATTTCGCCAAAAAAAAGCCCCTTTTCTTCTCGCCTCCCTTATCACCATCGCCGTAGCGGTCTCAATGGCCACTGCTGCGCCCGGGTCCTTCCTGCTTGCCAGTGTGAGCGCCCGCCTGATTTCGTGTTCGTGAGTGTACATGTCAATGAGAGCACCAGCTTGCCACCTTAATTTTCTGTTGAGGCCAGTTACTGCTTGTAACCCTCGTGGCTGTATCAGCAGATTGAGTTCAGCAGGGATTTCCTGCCTCTCCAGGTTTGCCTCTGTTGGCTGCAGTAAGAGCTTAGTGCTTCTCCTGTGAGATTGCCGTCTCATGCACTGTCTTTTCTCTTTCACTTCGTGGGAGGACCTACCTGGAAGCTGACTTGCAATTTCCACATTCATGTAATATACAGAGTATTGGCCTTGCTCGAGAGCCTCCTCCATCTCCATCAAAGTTTTTAGTTCTTTTACAGACCACTTAGCCTTGCGACCTGTGGTCTTGCCCTTCTTCATCGCAGCCATTCCTGCTGGATGTTCTGGCAGATTTCTCTGCCCACCCCGTGGGGTTCCGGTTACTGTGCGGGGTGCAACACCGTACCTGTGATTTTTACAATCGACTTCCACTGCCGACAACGGTTAGGAAACCGAAAAACATATAATTTTATATTATATGATTGCTGTGTGACTTTTACAACTGATTTACACAATCCTCAGCAACGGCCTGCCAGCGGGAGGGGTCGACCGAAATTCCCTACCCTCCCAAGTAGAGGCCCCGTGGGACCTCAGCACCTGGGATGCTTTACGAAATCACCGGGGGCAGAAAGGATACTCCGGCGTACACCGGGCGCCTTTCTAGGGTGAAACGTGTGAGACGAATGGCTTTAAAAAAAGATAAAAACAAAATATTATATTTTCTGTTTAACCCTCTATACCCCAACGGAATTCTAGAACACTGCAGCAAAATCCCACGAAAAACAGAGAATTCCTTCATTTTTTGTTATTCTGTAAACAAACAGTTACAGTTAGAAAACAAAAGAAAAATTACAATTACAAGTTTGTTTTGTTTGAAAGGGCATAAATTATTTGTTAATATGATATCAAATATGTATTAGTGACTTCTACAAATATTAAAATACAAATCATTACACACACCCTAAAGTTCAAATTCATAAGTTTTGAACCGTACAGCAGATGTAGTTATTATATTTAATATATTCTTAATGTTTTTTATTAGTATTTGTTATATATTTTGTAAATAAATTAATAAATATTAAAATAAATATTAAAATATTAACACTACTTAACCATACAGATTACCAACATTTTTGCTAATTTGGTGGAAAACACTAAACTCTATGCCTCTTCAAAAGCATCCTGGTGCAAAACATTTGTGGAGGAGGTGAAGGTGTTTGTGAGGATAAACATCCACCTGGGTATCCATCATATACCCTCTTTTCTTGACTACTGTTCATCTGATCCAGCCTTACAAGTGTCCTATGTGGCAGACACCAATGCCATGAAATAAGTATGAGGAGTTATTCAGATACCTACCCTGTTCAAACCCAGGGATAGCAGACTCTGGTAACAAGCTTCCGAAAGTGAGACCATTACAGTTTTTTCCAATCATTTTCACACTTGGTTCAATACCATGTACTCTTTCTCAAAACACTTAACATATCCAGCAGTAGACCAACTAAATGGGATACTTTTCCATTGCTTAGATCCAAAATGCAGTCAATGTTCACCACCAGCAAAATGCTGTGCAACTACAGCATTTTTTTTTTCAAGATATTTAGATACTCTGTTCAAAACAGTTAACTTTAGTTTTTTAACCAGACACAATTTAGATCACTGTAGATGGAAAGATGCTGTATTTTCAGACAAATTAAATTATACACTTGACATAAGACAGTTTTAGTTTTTAGCCTACATAAATGTATATAGTTTACATCTTGATTGGAATTTAGTTTACATCTTTGTTTTGTTTGTTTTGCAGCCTTGCTACCAACTACCGCTGTACAGCATTTGCGTTGAAATGTACATGTAAAATATAGATGTACTGTAGGTGTCAATGAAGACATTTTCCCACTATTACTGCTGCTTATGAAAGTGACAAAGTGACCCAAAAAGGGAACTAAAACAAACATGTCTATCCAAAGTGATTTACACTATCATCTTTCATTGGCCAGGAATTGAACCCAGGTCAGATAGCCTACTTGTTAGCCAACAACACTAACCACTGTACCACTTATCACACCTGGCATTCTTGCCACACAAAACTTGTATGTACAAACCAATGGAAAAGTTTGTTTTTACAGTTTTTTCCAATCATTTTCACTCGTCTCAAATACCATGTACACATTCCCAGAACACTTAACCCATCGAGTATACCAGTACACTATGTGAGGGTAGTAATAGATCTAATGTCAGACTACAGACTGTAATGTCAGACTACCTATACAAACACCACCACTTGTAAGCTGACAACTTTCCATCTTCAATTCCGTCAGTGAGAAACCTACTATGTCCTACTGAAGCTTCCTTATGCTCATCAGGCCTCTCGCTGTTCCTCTCCCCCCATGTCCTCACTTCTCTTTGCTGCCACAGCACCCTCACTCACTTCTCTACCCTCAGATGAGGTGGAACAACTGACATCCTGACACATAAAAGAAAAAGAAAAAACTATCCTATTATTGTAAGCCATCACAGTGGAAGTCATTATTGTTTCATCCATTTTTATGTCAATTGTTTTATGCCACAACATCAGCTCAATATCCCAGTGTGTACTACATACAGACAAGCTATATCACATCTACTATAGATTTTTGTAGTAGTGATGTCCTATACCTTGGTCCTGATTTCATTGTGATTAGCTTTTCCACAGCATAAAAACTGTACAAGCTTAAAATTTAACATCATAACATATTACTAGTTGGCTGTCGAATAATCTGCTGAATACCATTTCAATATGAGGTTTTCAATATTCAATGATGACCTTGCTATTGATTGTAGCTACTGTTGTTACCATAAGCTTACAGCTCAAAACAAATGAGGGATTTGAAATACTAGTAGAGATGAAGGTTTTTTTTTACTATACATGTTATTTATCTTAAACTGATCAGTTTAGTAAGTGATAAGGCTGAGTCAATAGCTGGCTATCAACCAACTCCAGACGAACTCCTCAGACTAACGTTACCTCAGTCAATGTAGATAGCTAGCAAGTAAGCTGGCAAACTGGTCATGGAAATTGAGATGACGATACAAATTGTAAGACATTTCTTCTGAAAACCAGAAAACACAGCCGATTACCCACGTTGTTTATTTGTGCAAATAATAGCTCTCACCCACAGACGCGGGTGCTTCCTTCGTAGGTTGCTAAAGTCACGAATTGGCCGCCATTTCCACAAGTGAGGTAACGTGAAAATTAGCTTTACTGAACGTCCCTCAAAGACCAATTATTAAATGTTACATATCTCTGCTAATAAAAGTGTCATGGCTTTACAATCTATTCAAACATCACTGATCTAGCTATGACTTTTGTCTATGTATACGATGAGGCTGGTGCTATTTGTAAACCAACACTTCTCAGTTACTGCCATACGAAGACGTTACTGGCGAGTTAGCTAGTGAGAAATAAACAGGAGGATACTTATATTTCTATTTGAATACGTTTTTTTATTTCTGACTTCTCAAACAGGATCGTTACTGTCATACAAACGTGATTAGTCGTCGTCATTGGTGCACAAAAATACGGTATCATCCAGTGAGAACAGATGTAGACGTCTCTGATTTCTAGCCTTTACTCCAACAGACACTGTAATCTTAGGCGATCTGTCAGTAGCGAGGTTAAATTAGCAAATACTTAAAAAAAGCCAATGACAGCATACCCCGTTTCCGGTTTCAAAATAAAAGTAAGAAGTTAATCTATCCATTAGCGGTGTATTTTTTCATAATTTGTATCGTCATCTCAATTTCCATGACCAGTTTGCCAGCTTACTTGCTAGCTATCTACATTGATGAGTGGGGAGAGGCATATTAGTGGCTGAGGTACCTGAGAAGCACAGGTTCGAACCCCGCGAAGGGCAAGTCTCGGTGAAACCACCCATTAAAGGTGTTAGTTTCGACGAAACCACCTGAAAATCGTAGGATCGAACCCCACATGAAGCAACTCTGAGAGAGAGAAAGATTGAAAGAGAAAGAGCCTGGGAAAATATGGGGTGAGGAATCGGTGATTTGGGCGCACTGACAGGCGGAATTCTGTACCAGCACGGTGGCTTAGTGGGTAGGGCGCGGCACCACAGACCTGATGAGCACAGGTTCGAAACCCGCAAAGGGTAAGATTCCAGAAAACCATCTGAGAATTGCAGGTTCAAATCCCAACTGAAGCAACTCTGTCCTAAGTTGTGAATGACTCCCCGGTATGAAAAAAGGCTCGACTCTATAAAGGAAAAGCTATACAGAGCGGAAGCACAATCACAAAGCACATTATATCCTTAAAAACCTACACATAATAAGCAGCTCAACACCCCGTAGTGCAACTGCGCTACACACTAAACAAACACACCACACAGTCAACTGCGCTACACACTAAACAAACACACCACACAGTGGGGCGTGGCAGATCGGTATGAATCTCCGGTTTTCATGAGGCGAACTTGTGCTGATGACTGATTGTCTGAAGGCTGTGGCGGCAAGTGAGAAAAGGAGCGAGCTATCTAGAATTCAATGGCGACCTCACTTAGACGTCCAGCAGTGCTGGGAGCTCTGTGTGTGTCTGTGGGAGCCTCATGAAGCTCACTGTGTTTGGGGGCAGTGGGCTGGGGCTGAGGGCAGTACTGGGGGTTAGGGTTAGTGCTGGGCAGTGCTGGGAGCTCTGTGTGTGTCTGTGGGACCCTCAGAGAGCTTTAATATGAAAGAAAGGCTCGACTCTATAAAGGAAAAGCTATACAGGGCGGAAGCACCGGACCACGATGCACATTGCATCCTTAAAAACCTACACATAATAAGCAGCTCAACACCCCGTAGTGCAACTGCGCTACACACTAAACAAACACACCACACAGTCAACTGCGCTACACACTAAATAAACACACCACACAGTGGGGCGTGGCAGATCGGTATGAATCTCCGGTTTTCATGAGGCGAACTTGTGCTGATGACTGATCGTCTGAAGGCTGTGGCGGCAATTGAGAAACGGAGCGAGCTATCTAGAATTCAATGGCGACCTCAGTTAGACGTCCAGCAGTGCTGGGAGCTCTGTGTGTGTCTGTGGGAGCCTCATGAAGCTCACTGTGTTTGGGGTTAGTGGGCTGGGGCTGAGGGCAGTACTGGGGGTTAGGGTTAGTGCTGGGCAGTGTTTGGAGCTCTCTGTGTGTCTCTCTGACCTCTGGGGACCTTTAATAGACAGCAGGCTAATTAGGCCTGTCTGGGGAGGTGTGTGTGTCTGTAGGCCTCCCAGTAAGTGAACCCAACACACTGGGCAGTGTTTGGAGCTCTCTGTGTGTCTCTCTGACCTTTGGGGACCTTTAATAGACAGCAGGCTTCTTAGGCCTGTCTGGGGAGGTGTGTGTGTCTGTAGGCCTCCCAGTAAGTGAACCCAACACACTGGGCAGTGTTTGGAGCTCTCTGGGTGTCTCTCTGACCTTTGGGGACCTTTAATAGACAGCAGGCTTCTTAGGCCTGTCTGGGGAGGTGTGTGTGTTTGTAGGCCTCCCAGTAAGTGAACACAACACACTAGGCAGTGCTGGGAGCTCTCTGTGTGTCTCTCTGACCTTTTGGGACCTTTAATAGACAGCAGGCTTCTTAGGCCTGACTGGGGAGGTGTGTGTGTCGGTAGGCCTCCCAGTAAGTGAACCCAACACACTGGGCAGTGTTTGGAGCTCTCTGTGTGTCTCTCTGACCTTTGGGGACCTTTAATAGACAGGAGGCTTCTTAGGCCTGTCTGGGGAGGTGTGTGTGTCTGTAGGCCTCCAGTGTTTTCTAAGTCCATTTTGGTTAACCAGGGGTGTAGCTGCTCAGGGCCAGTCCGCTGAGGGTGCACTGTTCTCGGACACATGTTCCTCAAATCCTGGTCCTCCTGGAGGATATAGAGGGGTCTAGAGGCTCATGGCATGTCCGCTGAAGGTGCAGTATTCTCGGACACCTTTGAGCAGGGTCCTACCCCTCTGGAGGTCTTGGTTAACCATGGGTAGGGTTTTGGTTAACCATGGGTACGAAAAAGTTGGGGGTGGTGGCGGAGGCTCCACAAAATACCCTCCCGACCGAAAACGGGTTAGTCCACTTTTTTAGGGTGCTCTCGATTTCACGCCGTCATCCGGTGGCAAAACCTCTTTCTGTGATCCTCCAGGCCTTAGGGGGATTTTCAGAAGGTGTCCGAGAAAGGTGCATGGTCGTCGGACTGACCGTTTTCGGTCGGGAGGGTATTTTGTGGAGCCTCCGCCACCACCCCCAACTTTTTCGTACCCATGGTTAACCAAAACCCTACCCATGGTTAACCAAAATGGACTTAGAAAAAATCCACAGTTTTCAGACCTCCAGAGGGGTAGGACCCTGCTCAAAGGTGTCCGAGAATACTGCACCTTCAGCGGACATGCCATGAGCCTCTAGACCCCTCTATATCCTCCAGGAGGACCAGGATTTGAGGAACATGTGTCCGAGAACAGTGCACCCTCAGCGGACTGGCCCTGAGCAGCTAAACCCCTGGTTACATCCTCCACAGGCACCAGGATGTGACAGAATGTGTCCGAGAATAGGTCACCCTCAGCGGACATGCCTTGAGCCTCTAGACCCCTATATATCCTCCGGGAGAGGGAGGAGAGTGTGGTCAACAGTCCGCTTCAAACCGCTTGAAAATCGGACACTCAGAGGCTGAGTTACCTCTTTGTGGAACTTTTTTTATTTTTCGTTCTGAGCCTAAGTCCACTTTTTTAGGGTGCTCTCGATTTCGCGCCGTCACCCGGTGGCAAAACCTCTTTCTGTGATCCTCCAGGCCTTAGGGGGATTTTCAGAAGGTGTCCGAGAAAGGTGCATGGTCGTCGGACTGACCGTTTTCGGTCGGGAGGGTATTTTGTGGAGCCTCCGCCACCACCCCCAACTTTTTCGTACCCATGGTTAACCAAAACCCTACCCATGGTTAACCAAAATGGTCTTAGAAAAAATCCACAGTTTCCAGACCTCCAGAGGGGTAGGACCCTGCTCAAAGGTGTCCGAGAATACTGCACCTTCAGCGGACATGCCATGAGCCTCTAGATCCCTCTATATCCTCCAGGAGGACCAGGATTTGAGGAACATGTGTCCGAGAACAGTGCACCTTCAGTGGACTGGCCCTGAGCAGCTACACCCCTGGTTACATCCTCCACAGGCACCAGGATGTGACAGAATGTGTCCGAGAATAGGTCACCTTCAGCGGACATGCCTTGAGCCTCTAGACCCCTATATATCCTCCGGGAGAGGGAGGAGAGTGTGGTCAACAGTCCGCTTCAAACCGCTTGAAAATCGGACACTCAGAGGCTAAGTTACCTCTTTGTGGAACTTTTTTTATTTTTCGTTCTGAGCCTAAGTCCACTTTTTTAGGGTGCTCTCGATTTCACGCCGTCATCCGGTGGCAAAACCTCTTTCTGTGATCCTCCAGGCCTTAGGGGGATTTTCAGAAGGTGTCCGAGAAAGGTGCATGGTCGTCGGACTGACCGTTTTCGGTCGGGAGGGTATTTTGTGGAGCCTCCGCCACCACCCCCAACTTTTTCGTACCCATGGTTAACCAAAACCCTACCCATGGTTAACCAAAATGGACTTAGAAAAAATCCACAGTTTTCAGACCTCCAGAGGGGTAGGACCCTGCTCAAAGGTGTCCGAGAATACTGCACCTTCAGCGGACATGCCATGAGCCTCTAGACCCCTCTATATCCTCCAGGAGGACCAGGATTTGAGGAACATGTGTCCGAGAACAGTGCACCCTCAGCGGACTGGCCCTGAGCAGCTAAACCCCTGGTTACATCCTCCACAGGCACCAGGATGTGACAGAATGTGTCCGAGAATAGGTCACCTTCAGCGGACATGCCTTGAGCCTCTAGACCCCTATATATCCACCGGGAGAGGGAGGAGAGTGTGGTCAACAGTCCGCTTCAAACCGCTTGAAAATCGGACACTCAGAGGCTGAGTTACCTCTTTGTGGAACTTTTTTTATTTTTCGTTCTGAGCCTAAGTCCACTTTTTTAGGGTGCTCTCGATTTCGCGCCGTCACCCGGTGGCAAAACCTCTTTCTGTGATCCTCCAGGCCTTAGGGGGATTTTCAGAAGGTGTCCGAGAAAGGTGCATGGTCGTCGGACTGACCGTTTTCGGTCGGGAGGGTATTTTGTGGAGCCTCCGCCACCACCCCCAACTTTTTCGTACCCATGGTTAACCAAAACCCTACCCATGGTTAACCAAAATGGTCTTAGAAAAAATCCACAGTTTTCAGACCTCCAGAGGGGTAGGACCCTGCTCAAAGGTGTCCGAGAATACTGCACCTTCAGCGGACATGCCATGAGCCTCTAGATCCCTCTATATCCTCCAGGAGGACCAGGATTTGAGGAACATGTGTCCGAGAACAGTGCAACCTCAGCGGACTGGCCCTGAGCAGCTAAACCCCTGGTTACATCCTCCACAGGCACCAGGATGTGACAGAATGTGTCCGAGAATAGGTCACCTTCAGCGGACATGCCTTGAGCCTCTAGACCCCTATATATCCTCCGGGAGAGGGAGGAGAGTGTGGTCAACAGTCCGCTTCAAACCGCTTGAAAATCGGACACTCAGAGGCTAAGTTACCTCTTTTTGGAACTTTTTTTATTTTTCGTTCTGAGCCTAAGTCCACTTTTTTAGGGTGCTCTCGATTTCACGCCGTCATCCGGTGGCAAAACCTCTTTCTGTGATCCTCCAGGCCTTAGGGGGATTTTCAGAAGGTGTCCGAGAAAGGTGCATGGTCGTCGGACTGACCGTTTTCGGTCGGGAGGGTATTTTGTGGAGCCTCCGCCACCACCCCCAACTTTTTCGTACCCATGGTTAACCAAAACCCTACCCATGGTTAACCAAAATGGACTTAGAAAAAATCCACAGTTTTCAGACCTCCAGAGGGGTAGGACCCTGCTCAAAGGTGTCCGAGAATACTGCACCTTCAGCGGACATGCCATGAGCCTCTAGACCCCTCTATATCCTCCAGGAGGACCAGGATTTGAGGAACATGTGTCCGAGAACAGTGCACCCTCAGCGGACTGGCCCTGAGCAGCTAAACCCCTGGTTACATCCTCCACAGGCACCAGGATGTGACAGAATGTGTCCGAGAATAGGTCACCTTCAGCGGACATGCCTTGAGCCTCTAGACCCCTATATATCCTCCGGGAGAGGGAGGAGAGTGTGGTCAACAGTCCGCTTCAAACCGCTTGAAAATCGGACACTCAGAGGCTGAGTTACCTCTTTGTGGAACTTTTTTTATTTTTCGTTCTGAGCCTAAGTCCACTTTTTTAGGGTGCTCTCGATTTCGCGCCGTCACCCGGTGGCAAAACCTCTTTCTGTGATCCTCCAGGCCTTAGGGGGATTTTCAGAAGGTGTCCGAGAAAGGTGCATGGTCGTCGGACTGACCGTTTTCGGTCGGGAGGGTATTTTGTGGAGCCTCCGCCACCACCCCCAACTTTTTCGTACCCATGGTTAACCAAAACCCTACCCATGGTTAACCAAAATGGTCTTAGAAAAAATCCACAGTTTTCAGACCTCCAGAGGGGTAGGACCCTGCTCAAAGGTGTCCGAGAATACTGCACCTTCAGCGGACATGCCATGAGCCTCTAGACCCCTCTATATCCTCCAGGAGGACCAGGATTTGAGGAACATGTGTCAGAGAACAGTGCACCCTCAGCGGACTGGCCCTGAGCAGCTACACCCCTGGTTACATCCCTGGTTATAACCAAAATGGACTTAGAAAACACTGGAGGCCTACAGACACACACACCTCCCCAGACAGGCCTAAGAAGCCTCCTGTCTATTAAAGGTCCCCAAAGGTCAGAGAGACACACAGAGAGCTCCAAACACTGCCCAGTGTGTTGGGTTCACTTACTGGGAGGCCTACAGACACACACACCTCCCCAGTCAGGCCTAAGAAGCCTGCTGTCTATTAAAGTTCCCAAAAGGTCAGAGAGACACACAGAGAGCTCCCAGCACTGCCTAGTGTGTTGTGTTCACTTACTGGGAGGCCTACAGACACACACACCTCCCCAGACAGGCCTAAGAAGCCTGCTGTCTATTAAAGGTCCCCAAAGGTCAGAGAGACACCCAGAGAGCTCCAAACACTGCCCAGTGTGTTGGGTTCACTTATTTGGAGGCCTACAGACACACACACCTCCCCAGACAGGCCTAAGAAGCCTGCTGTCTATTAAAGGTCCCCAAAGGTCAGAGAGACACACAGAGAGCTCCAAACACTGCCCAGTGTGTTGGGTTCACTTACTGGGAGGCCTACAGACACACACACCTCCCCAGACAGGCCTAATTAGCCTGCTGTCTATTAAAGGTCCCCAGAGGTCAGAGAGACACACAGAGAGCTCCAAACACTGCCCTGTGTACTGTATTAAGTCACAGCAAGCCCCAATGGCTCACACTTGTCTCCCTTTAGGCCCAAACATTCTGCCTGCTATTAAAGCTCTCTGAGGGTCCCACAGACACACAGAGAGCTCCCAGCACTGCCCAGCACTAACCCTAACCCCCAGTACTGCCCTCAGCCCCAGCCCACTGCCCCCAAACACAGTGAGCTTCATGAGGCTCCCACAGACACACACAGAGCTCCCAGCACTGCTGGACGTCTAACTGAGGTCGCCATTGAATTCTAGATAGCTCGCTCCGTTTCTCACTTGCCGCCACAGCCTTCAGACGATCAGTCATCAGCACAAGTTCGCCTCATGAAAACCGGAGATTCATACCGATCTGCCACGTCCCACTGTGTGGTGTGTTTGTTTAGTGTGTAGCGCAGTTGACTGTGTGGTGTGTTTGTTTAGTGTGTAGCGCAGTTGCACTACGGGGTGTTGAGCTGCTTATTATGTGTAGGTTTTTAAGGATATAATGTGCTTTGTGATCGTGCTTCCGCCCTGTATAGCTTTTCCTTTATAGAGTCGAGCCTTTTTTCATACCGGGGAGTCATTCACAACTTAGGACAGAGTTGCTTCAGTTGGGATTTGAACCTGCAATTCTCAGATGGTTTTCTGGAATCTTACCCTTTGCGGGTTTCGAACCTGTGCTCATCAGGTCTGTGGTGCCGCGCCCTACCCACTAAGCCACCGTGCTGGTACAGAATTCCGCCTGTCAGTGCGCCCAAATCACCGATTCCTCACCCCATATTTTCCCAGGCTCTTTCTCTTTCAATCTTTCTCTCTCTCAGAGTTGCTTCATGTGGGGTTCGATCCTACGATTTTCAGGTGGTTTCGTCGAAACTAACACCTTTAATGGGTGGTTTCACCGAGACTTGCCCTTCGCGGGGTTCGAACCTGTGCTTCTCAGGTACCTCAGCCACTAATATGCCTCTCCCGACTCATCCGGGGCAAATTCTCGCTAGAGAAGGGTTCGGCGCGGTGACAGAGAGCTCCGTAGAGCCCTCGGCGTCCCCGGCCTGGAGGCTGACCGCGGTGGCGGGGAGGTGGGACCTGTGAGACAGGGTGCCTCCCCTGGCGGGTCACGGTTTCCAATCGGTCAGAAGGTTTAGGAGTGGAGAAGGAGGAGAGTGTGGTCAACAGTCCGCTTCAAACCGCTTGAAAATCGGACACTCAGAGGCTGAGTTACCTCTTTGTGGAACTTTTTTTATTTTTCGTTCTGAGCCTAAGTCCACTTTTTTAGGGTGCTCTCGATTTCGCGCCGTCACCCGGTGGCAAAACCTCTTTCTGTGATCCTCCAGGCCTTAGGGGGATTTTCAGAAGGTGTCCGAGAAAGGTGCATGGTCGTCGGACTGACCGTTTTCGGTCGGGAGGGTATTTTGTGGAGCCTCCGCCACCACCCCCAACTTTTTCGTACCCATGGTTAACCAAAACCCTACCCATGGTTAACCAAAATGGTCTTAGAAAAAATCCACAGTTTTCAGACCTCCAGAGGGGTAGGACCCTGCTCAAAGGTGTCCGAGAATACTGCACCTTCAGCGGACATGCCATGAGCCTCTAGATCCCTCTATATCCTCCAGGAGGACCAGGATTTGAGGAACATGTGTCCGAGAACAGTGCAACCTCAGCGGACTGGCCCTGAGCAGCTAAACCCCTGGTTACATCCTCCACAGGCACCAGGATGTGACAGAATGTGTCCGAGAATAGGTCACCTTCAGCGGACATGCCTTGAGCCTCTAGACCCCTATATATCCTCCGGGAGAGGGAGGAGAGTGTGGTCAACAGTCCGCTTCAAACCGCTTGAAAATCGGACACTCAGAGGCTAAGTTACCTCTTTTTGGAACTTTTTTTATTTTTCGTTCTGAGCCTAAGTCCACTTTTTTAGGGTGCTCTCGATTTCACGCCGTCATCCGGTGGCAAAACCTCTTTCTGTGATCCTCCAGGCCTTAGGGGGATTTTCAGAAGGTGTCCGAGAAAGGTGCATGGTCGTCGGACTGACCGTTTTCGGTCGGGAGGGTATTTTGTGGAGCCTCCGCCACCACCCCCAACTTTTTCGTACCCATGGTTAACCAAAACCCTACCCATGGTTAACCAAAATGGACTTAGAAAAAATCCACAGTTTTCAGACCTCCAGAGGGGTAGGACCCTGCTCAAAGGTGTCCGAGAATACTGCACCTTCAGCGGACATGCCATGAGCCTCTAGACCCCTCTATATCCTCCAGGAGGACCAGGATTTGAGGAACATGTGTCCGAGAACAGTGCACCCTCAGCGGACTGGCCCTGAGCAGCTAAACCCCTGGTTACATCCTCCACAGGCACCAGGATGTGACAGAATGTGTCCGAGAATAGGTCACCTTCAGCGGACATGCCTTGAGCCTCTAGACCCCTATATATCCTCCGGGAGAGGGAGGAGAGTGTGGTCAACAGTCCGCTTCAAACCGCTTGAAAATCGGACACTCAGAGGCTGAGTTACCTCTTTGTGGAACTTTTTTTATTTTTCGTTCTGAGCCTAAGTCCACTTTTTTAGGGTGCTCTCGATTTCGCGCCGTCACCCGGTGGCAAAACCTCTTTCTGTGATCCTCCAGGCCTTAGGGGGATTTTCAGAAGGTGTCCGAGAAAGGTGCATGGTCGTCGGACTGACCGTTTTCGGTCGGGAGGGTATTTTGTGGAGCCTCCGCCACCACCCCCAACTTTTTCGTACCCATGGTTAACCAAAACCCTACCCATGGTTAACCAAAATGGTCTTAGAAAAAATCCACAGTTTTCAGACCTCCAGAGGGGTAGGACCCTGCTCAAAGGTGTCCGAGAATACTGCACCTTCAGCGGACATGCCATGAGCCTCTAGACCCCTCTATATCCTCCAGGAGGACCAGGATTTGAGGAACATGTGTCAGAGAACAGTGCACCCTCAGCGGACTGGCCCTGAGCAGCTACACCCCTGGTTACATCCCTGGTTATAACCAAAATGGACTTAGAAAACACTGGAGGCCTACAGACACACACACCTCCCCAGACAGGCCTAAGAAGCCTCCTGTCTATTAAAGGTCCCCAAAGGTCAGAGAGACACACAGAGAGCTCCAAACACTGCCCAGTGTGTTGGGTTCACTTACTGGGAGGCCTACAGACACACACACCTCCCCAGTCAGGCCTAAGAAGCCTGCTGTCTATTAAAGTTCCCAAAAGGTCAGAGAGACACACAGAGAGCTCCCAGCACTGCCTAGTGTGTTGTGTTCACTTACTGGGAGGCCTACAGACACACACACCTCCCCAGACAGGCCTAAGAAGCCTGCTGTCTATTAAAGGTCCCCAAAGGTCAGAGAGACACCCAGAGAGCTCCAAACACTGCCCAGTGTGTTGGGTTCACTTATTTGGAGGCCTACAGACACACACACCTCCCCAGACAGGCCTAAGAAGCCTGCTGTCTATTAAAGGTCCCCAAAGGTCAGAGAGACACACAGAGAGCTCCAAACACTGCCCAGTGTGTTGGGTTCACTTACTGGGAGGCCTACAGACACACACACCTCCCCAGACAGGCCTAATTAGCCTGCTGTCTATTAAAGGTCCCCAGAGGTCAGAGAGACACACAGAGAGCTCCAAACACTGCCCTGTGTACTGTATTAAGTCACA
Source organism: Sprattus sprattus (assembly GCF_963457725.1). Classification (NCBI taxonomy): domain Eukaryota; kingdom Metazoa; phylum Chordata; class Actinopteri; order Clupeiformes; family Clupeidae; genus Sprattus; species Sprattus sprattus. Next base: position 347,478 of record NC_137918.1, read on the forward strand.
GCAAGCCCCAATGGCTCACACTTGTCTCCCTTTAGGCCCAAACATTCTGCCTGCTATTAAAGCTCTCTGAGGGTCCCACAGACACACAGAGAGCTCCCAGCACTGCCCAGCACTAACCCTAACCCCCAGTACTGCCCTCAGCCCCAGCCCACTGCCCCCAAACACAGTGAGCTTCATGAGGCTCCCACAGACACACACAGAGCTCCCAGCACTGCTGGACGTCTAACTGAGGTCGCCATTGAATTCTAGATAGCTCGCTCCGTTTCTCACTTGCCGCCACAGCCTTCAGACGATCAGTCATCAGCACAAGTTCGCCTCATGAAAACCGGAGATTCATACCGATCTGCCACGTCCCACTGTGTGGTGTGTTTGTTTAGTGTGTAGCGCAGTTGACTGTGTGGTGTGTTTGTTTAGTGTGTAGCGCAGTTGCACTACGGGGTGTTGAGCTGCTTATTATGTGTAGGTTTTTAAGGATATAATGTGCTTTGTGATCGTGCTTCCGCCCTGTATAGCTTTTCCTTTATAGAGTCGAGCCTTTTTTCATACCGGGGAGTCATTCACAACTTAGGACAGAGTTGCTTCAGTTGGGATTTGAACCTGCAATTCTCAGATGGTTTTCTGGAATCTTACCCTTTGCGGGTTTCGAACCTGTGCTCATCAGGTCTGTGGTGCCGCGCCCTACCCACTAAGCCACCGTGCTGGTACAGAATTCCGCCTGTCAGTGCGCCCAAATCACCGATTCCTCACCCCATATTTTCCCAGGCTCTTTCTCTTTCAATCTTTCTCTCTCTCAGAGTTGCTTCATGTGGGGTTCGATCCTACGATTTTCAGGTGGTTTCGTCGAAACTAACACCTTTAATGGGTGGTTTCACCGAGACTTGCCCTTCGCGGGGTTCGAACCTGTGCTTCTCAGGTACCTCAGCCACTAATATGCCTCTCCCGACTCATCCGGGGCAAATTCTCGCTAGAGAAGGGTTCGGCGCGGTGACAGAGAGCTCCGTAGAGCCCTCGGCGTCCCCGGCCTGGAGGCTGACCGCGGTGGCGGGGAGGTGGGACCTGTGAGACAGGGTGCCTCCCCTGGCGGGTCACGGTTTCCAATCGGTCAGAAGGTTTAGGAGTGGAGAAGGAGGAGAGTGTGGTCAACAGTCCGCTTCAAACCGCTTGAAAATCGGACACTCAGAGGCTGAGTTACCTCTTTGTGGAACTTTTTTTATTTTTCGTTCTGAGCCTAAGTCCACTTTTTTAGGGTGCTCTCGATTTCGCGCCGTCACCCGGTGGCAAAACCTCTTTCTGTGATCCTCCAGGCCTTAGGGGGATTTTCAGAAGGTGTCCGAGAAAGGTGCATGGTCGTCGGACTGACCGTTTTCGGTCGGGAGGGTATTTTGTGGAGCCTCCGCCACCACCCCCAACTTTTTCGTACCCATGGTAAACCAAAACCCTACCCATGGTTAACCAAAATGGACTTAGAAAAAATCCACAGTTTTCAGACCTCCAGAGGGGTAGGACCCTGCTCAAAGGTGTCCGAGAATACTGCACCTTCAGCGGACATGCCATGAGCCTCTAGATCCCTCTATATCCTCCAGGAGGACCAGGATTTGAGGAACATGTGTCCGAGAACAGTGCACCTTCAGTGGACTGGCCCTGAGCAGCTACACCCCTGGTTACATCCTCCACAGGCACCAGGATGTGACAGAATGTGTCCGAGAATAGGTCACCTTCAGCGGACATGCCTTGAGCCTCTAGACCCCTATATATCCTCCGGGAGAGGGAGGAGAGTGTGGTCAACAGTCCGCTTCAAACCGCTTGAAAATCGGACACTCAGAGGCTAAGTTACCTCTTTGTGGAACTTTTTTTATTTTTCGTTCTGAGCCTAAGTCCACTTTTTTAGGGTGCTCTCGATTTCACGCCGTCATCCGGTGGCAAAACCTCTTTCTGTGATCCTCCAGGCCTTAGGGGGATTTTCAGAAGGTGTCCGAGAAAGGTGCATGGTCGTCGGACTGACCGTTTTCGGTCGGGAGGGTATTTTGTGGAGCCTCCGCCACCACCCTCAACTTTTTCGTACCCATGGTTAACCAAAACCCTACCCATGGTTAACCAAAATGGACTTAGAAAAAATCCACAGTTTTCAGACCTCCAGAGGGGTAGGACCCTGCTCAAAGGTGTCCGAGAATACTGCACCTTCAGCGGACATGCCATGAGCCTCTAGACCCCTCTATATCCTCCAGGAGGACCAGGATTTGAGGAACATGTGTCCGAGAACAGTGCACCCTCAGCGGACTGGCCCTGAGCAGCTACACCCCTGGTTACATCCTCCACAGGCACCAGGATGTGACAGAATGTGTCCGAGAATAGGTCACCTTCAGCGGACATGCCTTGAGCCTCTAGACCCCTATATATCCTCCGGGAGAGGGAGGAGAGTGTGGTCAACAGTCCGCTTCAAACCGCTTGAAAATCGGACACTCAGAGGCTGAGTTACCTCTTTGTGGAACTTTTTTTATTTTTCGTTCTGAGCCTAAGTCCACTTTTTTAGGGTGCTCTCGATTTCGCACCGTCACCCGGTGGCAAAACCTCTTTCTGTGATCCTCCAGGCCTTAGGGGGATTTTCAGAAGGTGTCCGAGAAAGGTGCATGGTCGTCGGACTGACCGTTTTCGGTCGGGAGGGTATTTTGTGGAGCCTCCGCCACCACCCCCAACTTTTTCGTACCCATGGTTAACCAAAACCCTATCCATGGTTAACCAAAATGGACTTAGAAAAAATCCACAGTTTTCAGACCTTCAGAGGGGTAGGACCCTGCTCAAAGGTGTCCGAGAATACTGCACCTTCAGCGGACATGCCATGAGCCTCTAGACCCCTCTATATCCTCCAGGAGGACCAGGATTTGAGGAACATGTGTCCGAGAAGAGTGCACCTTCAGCGGACTGGCCCTGAGCAGCTACACCCCTGGTTACATCCTCCACAGGCACCAGGATGTGACAGAATGTGTCCGAGAATAGGTCACCTTCAGGGGACTGGCCCTGAGCAGCTACACCCCTGGTTACATCCTCCAAAAGCACCAGGATGTGACAGAATGTGTCCGAGAATAGGTCACCTTCAGCGGACTGGCCATGTGCAGCTGCACCCCTAGTAACATCCTCCACAGGCACCAGGATGTGACAGAATGTGTCCGAGAATAGGTCACCTTCAGCGGACTGACCATGTGCAGCTACACCCCTAGTTACATCCTCCACAGGCACCAGGATGTGACAGAATGTGTCCGAGAATAGGTCACCTTCAGCGGACTGGCCATGTGCAGCTACACCCCTAGTTATATCCTCCACAGGCACCAGGATGTGACAGAATGTGTCCGAGAATAGGTCACCTTCAGCGGACAGGCCATGTGCAGCTACACCCCTAGTTACATCCTCCACAGGCACCAGGATGTGAACATAATGTGTCCGAGGACAGAGCACCATCAACGGACTCTTTACCAGCTTCGAGTCCCTTGTTTTCGACTTCCAGAGGCACCATAATGTCAAAAACATGTGTCCGCCAAAGATGCACCATCAACTGACTCTCTGCGAGCTTCGAGTCCCTTGTTTTCGACTTCCAGATGCACCATAATGTCAAAAACATGTGCCCGAGAAAGATGCACCATCAACGGACTCTCTATGAGCTTCTGGGGCCTTGTTACAATCCTCCAGGAGGCTTCTGAAAAGGAGCTCTCTAGTCCCGAGATGGTACCCGGTGGCAAAACCTCTTTTTGGCATCCTCCAAGCTTAAGGGGAATCCTCAGAGAGTGTCCGAAAAAAGTGCACTGTCGTCGGACTGACCGTTTTGGCTCGGGAGGGTAGGCCATGGAGCTCGCGCCAGCACCCCCAACTTTTTTTTACCCATGGTTAACCAGTAACTATGAGTCTCTTAAGGTTCCATAAGAGAGTCATACTATGACTCTTATGGAAAAGTAACTATGACTCTGTCATAGGGTCGGGGCAAAAACGAATCTCAAGAACATTAAGACTAAATAAATATCAGAGTTGTTCCAAATGATTGAGGGAAGTTGGCTAGCAATAACCCCAATTATGGGATAAAGATTGGCTCTGAAAGAGGAAATAGCCTGGAAATTTACTGTGGGAGGAATCGGTGACTTGGTCGCACTGACAGGTGGGATTCTGTATCAGCACGGTGGCTCAGTGGGTAGGGCGCGGCACCACGAACCTGAAGAGCACAGGTTCGAAACCCGCAAAGGGTAAGATTTCAGAAGAACATCTGAGAATCGCAGGTTCAAATCCCACCTGAAGCAACTATGTCCTGAGTTGCATATGAATCCCCGGAGAAAATTAACACACAAATTGCAATCAAACTCTGTAAACAGAACGTTAAACTCTGTAAGCAGAACATGGCATACTTTGAAGACAGAACTTGGCAAGCTCTGTATACACAACCCGGCAAACTCTGTAAACGGAGTGAGGCAAACTCTGTAAACAGAACGTGGCAAACTCTGTAACAGAACTCAGCAAACTCTGTGAAAAGAACCTGGCAAGTTCTTTAAACAGAAAATATAATATTTTGTTTTTATCTTTTTTTAAAGCCATTCGTCTCACACGTTTCACCCTAAAAAGGCGCCCGGTGTACGCCGGAGTATCCTTTCTGCCCCCGGTGATTTCGTAAAGCATCCCAGGTGCTGAGGTCCCACTGGGCCTCTACGTGGGAGGGTAGGGAATTTCGGTCGACCCCTCCCGCTGGCAGGCCGTTGCTGAGGATTGTGTAAATCAGTTGTAAAAGTCACACAGCAATCATATAATATAAAATTATATGTTTTTCGGTTTCCTAACCGTTGTCGGCAGTGGAAGTCGATTGTAAAAATCACAGGTACGGTGTTGCACCCCGCACAGTAACCGGAACCCCACGGGGTGGGCAGAGAAATCTGCCAGAACATCCAGCAGGAATGGCTGCGATGAAGAAGGGCAAGACCACAGGTCGCAAGGCTAAGTGGTCTGTAAAAGAACTAAAAACTTTGATGGAGATGGAGGAGGCTCTCGAGCAAGGCCAATACTCTGTATATTACATGAATGTGGAAATTGCAAGTCAGCTTCCAGGTAGGTCCTCCCACGAAGTGAAAGAGAAAAGACAGTGCATGAGACGGCAATCTCACAGGAGAAGCACTAAGCTCTTACTGCAGCCAACAGAGGCAAACCTGGAGAGGCAGGAAATCCCTGCTGAACTCAATCTGCTGATACAGCCACGAGGGTTACAAGCAGTAACTGGCCTCAACAGAAAATTAAGGTGGCAAGCTGGTGCTCTCATTGACATGTACACTCACGAACACTAAATCAGGCGGGCGCTCACACTGGCAAGCAGGAAGGACCCGGGCGCAGCAGTGGCCATTGAGACCGCTACGGTGATGGTGATAAGGGAAGCGAGAAGAAAAGGTCCAGCGACCAAAAAGAACAGCAAAGCTGGCGAGCCGATGAAGCCCCGAAGCAAGCGAGAAATGAAGAGGGATGAGGTCCATAAACTCAGAAAACTAATGAGTACGGACCCGGCTAAGCGACCGACTGCCCAGTCCTGCTGCCTCAATTACACGAAGTGTTTGAAAGGCGTTGGATGGTGTCAGAAGGTGCCTTCAAGGGCTTGGGAGGCTTTAAGGCCGCCAGCGGGGCGGACAACGAACACTTCTCCACCCTGTTCACCCCCGAAGAGGTGCTCACACACCTCAGAAAGACGGACAGGAAATCGGCACCAGGCACGGACGGCATCGGGCGGGATGACCTACTCCTCTGGGACCCGAAGGGTGTGAAGCTATCAAAACTCTTTGGCAGCTGGCTTGCGGCGGGGTTCATACCTCAGTGTGTAAAGCCCGCGAGAACTGTACTGATACCAAAGACCTCCGACCCTCTGCTGTTGAATGACCCAAATAACTGGCGCCCAATCACTATCGGCTCGATGCTGATGCGGCTGTTCTCACGACTGCTAAATGGGCGCCTTACGAAAGCCTGCACTATCCACGACAGGCAGCGAGGGTTAAGGGACTCTCCTGGCTGTAGTGAGAATCTTCACATCCTTCAAAGTCTGGTTAAAGCCAGCAGGAGGGAGAGAAAGTCACTAGCGGTGGTGCTCGTGGACGTGGCAAAGGCTTTCGATACGGTGACACACGAGCACTTGCTTGCAGTGCTCAGGCAGAGAGGTCTGGATGAACACATTGTCGGTACCTAGTCCAACCAAAGACTTCATTACCCACAATTCCCTTATCACCTAAACTCTCTTATCTGCATTTCATGAGACGGCATTGGCTGCCAACAAGGTGTTAAAAACCGTGACGCACTTTCTCACTATAAACTGCGTTGAAATGATACATTCACTCTTTTTGCGCACTCTCTCTCCACTGGCTTTGGCCAGACTCACTTCTCCTTCCACTCACCTCCAAGGGTGAAGAAACAACTCTCTTTGTTCTCAATGGAAGAGAACAGACTAAGCTCTCACCACGGCAAACAATTGCCTAAGATCTCTCGTTAGCTAAACACTGGCCGCTAACGTAGTAGACCTGAGTTTAGCAAAGCAGCTAACAAAGATCTGCAGCTAACTCTGCAACGGGAACAAAGCACAACAGAGACCTCGCGGATCCTGCAACATTCCGGGCGTAACTGCAGTGAAACGACGACACCAAAGCAAGGACAACTTTTCATCTCTTCTCTGCCTCAGGAACATCGGATGCGCCAACACTTTTCCAAAGGACTGGTAACTTCGACTGGGCAGCTAGCTATTCACAATCTGGCTAAGCATAGGACTGTTTACATATGCCATTGTTCATGTATTGTATCTGTTTTGTTTACCGAACATAACTGTTATATACTTTCATTGTTAGTTGGTAGTTGGCTTCGCCACACCATCCAAGGGAAATCGTTAGGATAGCTTATCAGACACACGAGTCTTGCATGCATTACTAACCATCTCTTTATTCTAACATGGCATCTTAAATCACATACGATTACAAATACATTGGCCTTCATATAGCCACACACGCGAAGCTCATAATCGAACTTCCCGCTGCATAAAGGCTCGTCCTTTTTCACACCACATAGTCACGAACGTGCACACAAATGCACGCGGACCTGCGGTGGTCAGGACAAAGGGACACACACACATTCTTTCAGGCGCGCTCCTAAAAGCGCAATACCGAGTTTACAAGCTCGCTCACACACACACTCCCTCTCCCTTACACATACATACTTCTTCAATTAATTAGTTAGATACATTTAGCTAGATTACATATTGTGTGTTATTTCTTTATCATTGTGTAATAAATACTTTGATTTATATACGCTGGTTTATTTAATGTTACACAAGAATGGACGTTGTCAACCTCTTCTATTCAGAACTCCAATGACCTTCAACCATACTATTAATAAGGTAACTTTGTTGTAGTTATTAATTTAATTATTAATCAGAGTTCCAAATTGATAGTATAATATATTTTATGAGACTGATATATTTAATGAGACTGATTTGTGGATTATCAACTTAATTGATCTGCCTTTGTGTTGAATGGTTGATCCCTGTCCAATCGGGTGAGATTACCAACATATTGTTGCTGTTACAAGGACAGCACCAGTGTGTCTTGGTGGCCCTCGTGAAGTCAATATCACAATTCATACACAATTGCACCCACATTCACCCGGCGCCTGCTCATTGGGTAAGATACCTACCTAATCTGGTACTCCCAAATGAGAATGGTACCCATTTTACCCACATAATATGGTGCCCCGCGTGAGGATAGTACTGTTGGCAATCATTCATTATTTGTGTAATATTAATGACCGCTTAATTTCAGGCCAAATTCAGAATTTGATATTCTAGTGTTAGACTAGTCTAAAAGTCGTAACACTCACCGCCACATAGGACTAAGCCCTAGCTGTACTTACAAATAAGTGCAAAGCTTCATATATCAAATTGAGCTTACAAGCTATTTGATATTTTATTAGTGAATTATCACCTTTTCCAAACCTTGGAAAGCTTAGAACTTGCTATTGCTGCTAGCCATTCAGGTTAAACCTACTCTGTAGGAATTGTGAATTTCTGTCCAGCATTTGAATACCACGTATTCAATGCAACATTGTCAAGCTGTCAGAAGTAACTGTGCTTAATCAAACTGTTTCCCTTATTTTTAATTAATTCACAGCGTGCCACCGGCCCTGTGAAAGAGAGCTTGTACCTGACTGTTACTGCCACGCATTCCAGTCAGTGAAAGGAATAGAGACTGAGAGAGAGCCACAGCGAGCTACCGGCCCTGTGAAACACTTGTGTACCTAGCTGTTACCACCACGTGTTCCAGCTTGAATTTAGGTAACTGTGACTGACCCTAACTGTAACTGCCCTGCATCTCAGTTAGTGTGCCCAAACTTTTATGCCCACTAGACCCACTAGATGGTGCTGTAGCTACACCTCATTCACAGGAAGCTACTCCTTATAGCGTAGGTAACTACACTTCTAGGTTAGGCTAGTGTACTGCCCCAGTTACACTACAAGGTGTCTGCCACTGCAACACCATAGCCAAGCGCCTAAGTAATTTCATAACCTACCCTATTTAACATTACTTTAGCTTACCCCTCTAGCTAAACATAACAATGGATAACCCCTGTGTAGATCAGTATATCTCTTCCGTAGCACAAAGCCTGAAACCCGGCTACCCTGAACTCATTAACAGTTTGAGTTTCAGTGAATGCAGGAAGGAGATAGACTCTCTACTAAATAACAGGTATGATGTGCAGACTGCATCCAAAGACCCATTGTTAATATGCTTGCTACTGAACTTTCACAGGCAAACCAGCCTTGCCTTTCAGAACAATGCAGCATTAGAAGCGCAGAATGCTAGTCTCCTCCAAGAGGTACAGACAGCTAACAAGAAAGCTATGCGCTACCTAGGAGACCTACACTCAACAGAGTTAGAACTCTGTTCACACAAGGAGGAGCTACTGAAGGTTAGGTCAGAACACCCTGCCCCACCACAGTCGTTCAGCCGATGTGAGTCTGGTTACTCTGATTCACACTCCTCCCTTGGTGAAAGGTCTACCCCTCCTTCATTCAGATGGGAACACTTCCCAACTGACCATCAGTCCTTGGGAATGAAGTCAGCTCCTCAACCTCCACTGAGAGACCGAGTTAACAGCCTGACTTCCCATTTGCCCCTAACAGATACAGAAGAAACAGGTAGTTTATTCCCCAGTAGATATACTGCCCATCCTTCTTCTCAGCCTCTGTTAAATAACACTTTCTTCCGTGCCCTTCCCTCCGAAGGCAGGACTAGGTCATGTACAGACTGTTCAGCCTCCTCTCCATACATCCACGAGAGTGAGTACCGCTGTCCAGCATCTGCCTCTCACCCAGAGAGAAGCACATTAGAATGTGATAGACATGTCCGTTCCCATGCTAGATTAGTCTCGCCTTCTTCAGGAAAGACCCTACAGAGTCCCCGTCTAGAAGTGCTTGAGCTCATAGCTAAGGACATTAAAATGTTTGACCCAGACCACCGTGATCAACACATTGACGATTACTTAGGGAACTAGACAATAACATGACTGACCTACCCAATGCAAACCAAAGGGAGAAAATTAAACTCATGTGGAAAACCAGCTCTAAAGCAGTCCACAAGTTTATTCAGGCACAACCTCCCCGTATCAGAAATGATTACGCCGAGCTCTGTCATGCTTTAAAAGAAGAATACTCTTCTCCTGTTGACGAGATCGCATCATTGGTTGCTGCCTCCCAAGTCAAACACACCCGTCGAGAACACCCTAGGGATTTTTATAAACGATTGAGACATGCATACTTCCAGGGCAAGAATGCACCAGGCTTAGAAGAGAGTTCCACCTTCAAGTCTCTGTTCTTGCGCAACCTGCACCCATGTGTGCGCACTCACGTTTCCCTAATGACGCATGAAGGTAACCTCTCAATGAATGAGATCAGGAAGATGACACAGATGGCTTGGGAAACTGTTGTCAATTCCAAAGAAAGGGGGAAAACAACTGAGCCTACCTGCTCAGATACTAAAGCGTCTCCCAAATTCACGGCCTCACAAGTTCACCCTCACAACAGACCAAAGGGGGGTGACAAACGGCCACATAGGGACACTGAGCGTAACCGCCATGTCTATCATCAGCGTCGTAATAGTCATACATCCCCTAGAAGCAGCAGAAGGCCATATTCAGAAATCATGGCCCAGAAACATGACCTGCCCCTAGATTCGACGGATGATGACTACCATCACACTGACAGACACTCAGACCATGGCCGCAAGGCTACAGACAGTGATAGTGCCTCTGACTGTCCCTCTGACTATGGTTACCCCGAGCGTAACAGCCCTGAGCCACGAGTCAGACGACACTCCAAGCGCATGAACTCCAGAGTTCGCCACTAAACTGTCTGTTGAGCCAAACAACACAAGCCACCCTGCACTGACAGTAAGACAAATGCTTGCTCAGGGATCTCACTTTTCTTGTAGTTGTATAGGCCAAACTTGGATTAGCAGCAGCAGCAGCAACTTCCATTATTCTGAACTGGTATTTCATTTAAACTACCGCAGTAGCACACTAGCTTCATACATCGCAGACAAAGCTAGTCAGGCACATGTCCACATCAAACACAAGTTTAGGACATTACCATACTGCCACACAAAACCTTGATACAGCCATTTGAGCTTTAAGATTTTGAGATCATGATGACACCCTTCCGCAGCAGAACATGCCTGAAGGACAAACACAGCAAAGGCTGCCAAGACTAGTCAGTCACTAGTCATCTTCTAGTCAGTATTGTCATCCAATCTATTGAGTGATTCAACAAACACACTCTTGGATTCTCAAGAAATGGTTTTATCATTGTATCAGGTGCCACTATCTCTGCATTTCAGCCTAACAAGTTGACATCACTAACTTTTCCTATTCTCACTAACCCTGATGAGTAGATGACCCACTGGTTTATTTGTTGTATGCTATGTCATTGTCATTACTGTTTATTTTTGATTTTGTCTTTGTAACTTGATGACTTTGTACCTGCTAAGCCAGAATAGATAGTATCAACAAATGCCCAGTACTGATGTTACAACTTTGACTGTCTCACCAATGAACTCTTTCCACACATGGACTATGCACAGTTGTGCTCACTGGATCACACATCCGGTGCTATCAAGTGACCACAGGGGGGATGTCGGTACCTAGTCCAACCAAAGACTTCATTACCCACAATTCCCTTATCACCTAAACTCTCTTATCTGCATTTCATGAGACGGCATTGGCTGCCAACAAGGTGTTAAAAACCGTGATGCACTTTCTCACTATAAACTGCGTTGAAATGATACATTCACTCTTTTTGCGCACTCTCTCTCCACTGGCTTTGGCCAGACTCACTTCTCCTTCCACTCACCTCCAAGGGTGAAGAAACAACTCTCTTTGTTCTCAATGGAAGAGAACAGACTAAGCTCTCACCACGGCAAACAATTGCCTAAGATCTCTCGTTAGCTAAACACTGGCCGCTAACGTAGTAGACCTGAGTTTAGCAAAGCAGCTAACAAAGATCTGCAGCTAACTCTGCAACGGGAACAAAGCACAACAGAGACCTCGTGGTTCCTGCAACATTCCGGGCGTAACTGCAGTGAAACGACGACACCAAAGCAAGGACAACTTTTCATCTCTTCTCTGCCTCAGGAACATCGGATGCGCCAACACTTTTCCAAAGGACTGGTAACTTCGACTGGGCAGCTAGCTATTCACAATCTGGCTAAGCATAGGACTGTTTACATATGCCATTGTTCATGTATTGTATCTGTTTTGTTTACCGAACATAACTGTTATATACTTTCATTGTTAGTTGGTAGTTGGCTTCGCCACACCATCCAAGGGAAATCGTTAGGATAGCTTATCAGACACACGAGTCTTGCATGCATTACTAACCATCTCTTTATTCTAACATGGCATCTTAAATCACATACGATTACAAATACATTGGCCTTCATATAGCCACACACGCGAAGCTCATAATCGAACTTCCCGCTGCATAAAGGCTCGTCCTTTTTCACACCACATAGTCACGAACGTGCACACAAATGCACGCGGACCTGCGGTGGTCAGGACAAAGGGACACACACACATTCTTTCAGGCGCGCTCCTAAAAGCGCAATACCGAGTTTACAAGCTCGCTCACACACACACTCCCTCTCCCTTACACATACATACTTCTTCAATTAATTAGTTAGATACATTTAGCTAGATTACATATTGTGTGTTATTTCTTTATCATTGTGTAATAAATACTTTGATTTATATACGCTGGTTTATTTAATGTTACACAAGAATGGACGTTGTCAACCTCTTCTATTCAGAACTCCAATGACCTTCAACCATACTATTAATAAGGTAACTTTGTTGTAGTTATTAATTTAATTATTAATCAGAGTTCCAAATTGATAGTATAATATATTTTATGAGACTGATATATTTAATGAGACTGATTTGTGGATTATCAACTTAATTGATCTGCCTTTGTGTTGAATGGTTGATCCCTGTCCAATCGGGTGAGATTACCAACATATTGTTGCTGTTACAAGGACAGCACCAGTGTGTCTTGGTGGCCCTCGTGAAGTCAATATCACAATTCATACACAATTGCACCCACATTCACCCGGCGCCTGCTCATTGGGTAAGATACCTACCTAATCTGGTACTCCCAAATGAGAATGGTACCCATTTTACCCACAACATCATAAACACAATACAAAGCTCGTACGACGGGGGCGTAACTTGCATTGAAGCCGGGGGAGAACAATCTGAACCCATTGCAATGAAAGTCGGTGTGAAGCAGGGTGACCCACTGTCCCCATTGCTTTTCAATCTGGCTCTTGATCCACTGCTCCACACACTGGAAAGCCTCGGTAAGGGAGTAAAGATCGCAGACAAAAGCTGGTCTCGCTTGCATTCGCAGATGACCTGGTGCTGGTCAGCGACACACTGAATGACTTCTGTGCCCTGACGGGGCTTAAGGCACGCAAGCAAGTGCTTCGGCTTCATGGTTACCCCCTTGAAACACAGCATGAAAATGAAAGTGAATGACTGTCCCCCCTGGCAGATCGAGGGGACACCAATAGAAATGGTTGAAAGTGGAAGGGCGGTAAGATATCTGGGAATTCAGGTCGGTCCAGTGAGGGGCCTCGAGAAACCCGACATTCTCAAAGAGTTACAAGTGGCGCTGGATAAGGTAGGGGCGACACCATTAACTGCCCCTCAAAAGATTTGGCTGCTTAAGACCTTCATAATCCCCAGGCATTTCTACCGGGCCGACCACTGCGACTACAGTATAGTTCGGCTGCGACTGCTGGACCGGCTACTACGTAGCACAGTAAAAACATGGCTGGGTCTAGCGCAGACCACATGTGATGGGTTGCTCTATGCTAGAGCGAGAGACGGAGGTCTGGGGCTACAAAAGTTGAGCGCCGTTATTCCTGCTATGCAGGCAAAGCGGTTGTGGAAACTTTTGCACTCTGATGATGAAGTCATCAGAAAGATAGCCTGGGACCAGAACGGGCTGGAGGACTGGAGAAGAGCTTGGCTCAAAGCGGGCGGGCAACTGGAGAAATTACCAACTCCAGAGGGTGTGCCAGTAACGAACGTTACTGAAGCAGATGGGGCCCCTCAGCTATCCCAGTACAAGAGACCATGCGAGTGGCAAGATGTAGAGTTCGACCGGTGGGCAGGCAAATCGGTGCAGGGAGTTGGAATAGCCTGGTTCAAAGACTCTCCAGAGTCTAATGCCTGGCTCTCCAAACTCCCAAAAGTGCAACACAAATTCTGCTCACAAGCACTACAGCTACAAGCGAACGTCTACCCTACCAGGGAATTTATGGCAAGGGGCCAAAGCAAGTGGAACGCGAGTTGCCGAGGCTGTCACGCGAGGCTTGAGTCCGCCTCACACCTCCTCGGAGCATGTCCCAGCGGTAGGGCGAAACGACTGGAGCGACACAATTTTGCATGCCATCGACTGGCAGTCGCTGCGAAGAAGCAGGGCTGGGTTGTCCACAGGGAGAAAGAATTTGGAAGCAGACCAAATGTGAGACACCCAGACTTGGTCTTTTGCAAAGATGGTAAGGCAATGGTGCTGGATGTGACAGTGCGGTTTGAAAGGAACATCAACACACTAAAACTCGCAGGCCGAGAGAAAGTAAAGCACTACAAACCCATCAAGAACTTGGTGAAACAGGTCATGGGTGTAGAGGAAGTGGAAATACACGGATTTCCACTGGGAGCGAGGGGCCTCTGGCATAAACCCAACAACAAGATCCTCAAGAGAATGGGACTTTCTAAGAGCAGTGCAAAAGCTCTCGCGTCGAGACTTTGTAAGAGTGTTCTGAGAGGATCCTTAACTATCTTGAGTGACATCCTACAAAGTAGGGATTGAATACTTTATATTAAAGTGAAAAGCTTAAGAGGAAAAGCTATACAGGGCGGAAGCACCGGACCACAATGCACATTGCATCCTTAAAAACCTACACATAATAAGCAGCTCAACACCCCGTAGTGTAACTGCGCTACACACTAAACAAACACACCACACAGTGGGACGTGGCATATCGGTAGGAATCTCCGGTTTTCATGAGGCGAACTTGTGCTGGTCCGTGGGTCAACTCACCGCCTTGAGGGACGCGCTTGGTGACAGGTCGCCCGCGGCCCTAGCGGGCTGCCGGCTCCTGACTCTCTAAGGTAGCCAAATGACTGCTGGAGGCAGACCAATGACTGCTGCTCTCCACGGTCCTGAAGACACACACACACACAGGCAGAGTGCAGGCAGAATCCCAGGCAGACTGCAGGCACACTCCCAGGCAGACTCCCATGAAAAATTTCGCCAAAAAAAAGCCCCTTTTCTTCTCGCCTCCCTTATCACCATCGCCGTAGCGGTCTCAATGGCCACTGCTGCGCCCGGGTCCTTCCTGCTTGCCAGTGTGAGCGCCCGCCTGATTTCGTGTTTGTGAGTGTACATGTCAATGAGAGCACCAGCTTGCCACCTTAATTTTCTGTTGAGGCCAGTTACTGCTTGTAACCCTCGTGGCTGTATCAGCAGATTGAGTTCAGCAGGGATTTCCTGCCTCTCCAGGTTTGCCTCTGTTGGCTGCAGTAAGAGCTTAGTGCTTCTCCTGTGAGATTGCCGTCTCATGCACTGTCTTTTCTCTTTCACTTCGTGGGAGGACCTACCTGGAAGCTGACTTGCAATTTCCACATTCATGTAATATACAGAGTATTGGCCTTGCTCGAGAGCCTCCTCCATCTCCATCAAAGTTTTTAGTTCTTTTACAGACCACTTAGCCTTGCGACCTGTGGTCTTGCCCTTCTTCATCGCAGCCATTCCTGCTGGATGTTCTGGCAGATTTCTCTGCCCACCCCGTGGGGTTCCGGTTACTGTGCGGGGTGCAACACTGTACCTGTGATTTTTACAATCGACATCCACTGCCGACAACGGTTAGGAAACCGAAAAACATATAATTTTATATTATATGATTGCTGTGTGACTTTTACAACTGATTTACACAATCCTCAGCAACGGCCTGCCAGCGGGAGGGGTCGACCGAAATTCCCTACCCTCCCAAGTAGAGGCCCCGTGGGACCTCAGCACCTGGGATGCTTTACGAAATCACCGGGGGCAGAAAGGATACTCCGGCGTACACCGGGCGCCTTTCTAGGGTGAAACGTGTGAGACGAATGGCTTTAAAAAAAGATAAAAACAAAATATTATATTTTCTGTTTAAAGAACTTGCCAGGTTCTTTTCACAGAGTTTGCCAAGTTCTGTCTTCAAAGTATGCCATGTTCTGCTTACAGAGTTTGCCACGTTCTGTTTACAGAGTTTGATTGCGATTTGTGTGTTATTTTTCTCCGGGGATTCATATGCAACTTAGGACATAGTTGCTTCAGGTGGGATTTGAACCTGCGATTCTCAGATGTTCTTCTGAAATCTTACCCTTTGCGGGTTTTGAACCTGTGCTCTTCAGGTTCGTGGTGCCGCGCCCTACCCACTGAGCCACCGTGCTGATACAGAATCCCACCTGTCAGTGCGACCAAGTCACCGATTCCTCCCACAGTAAATTTCCAGGCTATTTCCTCTTTCAGAGCCAATCTTTATCCCATAATTGGGGTTATTGCTAGCCAACTTCCCTCAATCATTTGGATCAACTCTGATATTTATTTAGCCTTAATGTTCTTGAGATTCGTTTTTGCCCCGACCCTATGACAGAGTCATAGTTACTTTTCCATAAGAGTCATAGTATGACTCTCTTATGGAACATTAAGAGACTCATAGTTACTGGTTAACCATGGGTAAAAAAAAGTTGGGGGTGCTGGCGCGAGCTCCATGGCCTACCCTCCCGAGCCAAAACGGTCAGTCCGACGACAGTGCACTTTTTTTGGACACTCTCTGAGGATTCCCCTTAAGCCTGGAGGATGCCAAAAAGAGGTTTTGCCACCGGGTACCATCTCGGGACTAGAGAGCTCCTTTTCAGAAGCCTCCTGGAGGGTTGTAACAAGGCCCCAGAAGGTCATAGAGAGTCCGTTGATGGTGCATCTTTCTCGGGCACATGTTTTTGACATTATGGTGCATCTGGAAGTCGAAAACAAGGGACTCGAAGCTCGCAGAGAGTCCGTTGATGGTGCATCTTTGGCGGACACATGTTTTTGACATTATGGTGCCTCTGGAAGTCGAAAACAAGGGACTCGAAGCTGGTAAAGAGTCCGTTGATGGTGCTCTGTCCTCGGAAACATTATGTTCACATCCTGGTGCCTGTGGAGGATGTAACTAGGGGTGTAGCTGCACATGGCCAGTCCGCTGAAGGTGACCTATTCTCGGACACATTCTGTCACATCCTGGTGCCTGTGGAGGATGTAACTAGGGGTGTAGCTGCACATGGCCAGTCCGCTGAAGGTGCACTGTTCTCGGACACATGTTCCTCAAATCCTGGTCCTCCTGGAGGATAAAGAGGGGTCTAGAGGCTCATGGCATGTCCGCTGAAGGTGCAGTATTCTCGGACACCTTTGAGCAGGATATTCTGGATTTTTTCTAAGTCCATTTTGGTTAACCATGGGTACGAAAAAGTTGGGGGTGGTGGCGAGGGCTCCACAAAATACCCTCCCGACCGAAAACGGTCAGTCCGACGACCATGCACCTTTCTCGGACACCTTCTGAAAATCCCCCTAAGGCCTGGAGGATCACAGAAAGAGGTTTTAGTGGACTTAGAAAAAAAGTGGACTTAGACTCAGAACGAAAAATAAAAAAAGTTCCACAAAGAGGTAACTCAGCCTCTGAGTGTCCGATTTTCAAGCGGTTTGAAGCGGACTGTTGACCACACTCTCCTCCCTCTCCCGGAGGATATATAGTGGTCTAGAGGCTCAAGGCATGTCCGCTGAAGGTGACCTATTCTCGGACACATTCTGTCACATCCTGGTGCCTGTGGAGGATGTAACCAGGGGTGTAGGTGCTCAGGGCCAGTCCGCTGAAGGTGCACTGTTCTCGGACACATGTTCCTCAAATCCTGGTCCTCCTGGAGGATATAGAGGGGTCTAGAGGCTCATGGCATGTCCGCTGAAGGTGCAGTATTCTCGGACACCTTTGAGCAGGGTCCTACCCCTCTGGAGGTCTGAAAACTGTGGATTTTTTCTAAGTCCATTTTGGTTAACCATGGGTAGGGTTTTGGTTAACCATGGGTACGAAAAAGTTGAGGGTGGTGGCGAGGGCTCCACAAAATACCCTCCCGACCGAAAACGGTCAGTCCGACGACCATGCACCTTTCTCGGACACCTTCTGAAAATCCCCCTAAGGCCTGGAGGATCACAGTAAGAGGTTTTGCCACCGGTGACGGCGCGAAATCGAGAGCACCCTAAAAAAGTGGACTTAGGCTCAGAACGAAAAATAAAAAAAGTTCCACGAGAGGTAACTCAGCCTCTGAGTGTCCGATTTTCAAGCGGTTTGAAGCGGACTGTTGACCACACTCTCCTCCCTCTCCTCTCCTAAACCTTCTGACCGATTGGAAACCTTGACCCGCCAGGGGAGGCACCCTGTCTCACAGGTCCCACCTCCCCGCCACCGCGGTCAGCCTCCAGGCCGGGGACGCCGAGAGCTCTACGGAGCTCTCTGTCACCGCGCCTGTAAGATAAAATCAGTTCAGTATAGGGTTATTAGGCAGAATAGGTTTCATCTCTAAACTGTTTTTCAGAGACCAAAGTGAAAACAGGCCTGGTAAGGTCAGGTCACTGGCTACAGATTCTCTAGCAGGCCAGGACAGGAGAATGTGGCCTATGATACATAGTATGTCTCTAGAGAGATAAGATGGTCAGCTAGGCTGTGAGAAATAGAGGTGCAGGGCCTTCACACGTAAATTGTCCTCTTGCTGAAAAACAAACAGATAAACCATGTCATAGATCCCATGACACCACCTGTTACCAGGAGGGGCCCACGAAATGACGTCAGTGAGAAATGGAGTATAAGAATTGTTGTTTCTTTAGGACAGATCAGAACTCCGGAGTCTCCTGTTGTGTTTACTGGATGCAATTGTCTTGTGAACTCAACTGTATTTGTGCTTCAACTTATCAAGTAAAGCTCTACCTTGTTACAACAAAACCTTCGTGCTGGCGTTCTTCACCGGGTCTCGAACTAAACGCATAGTGTAAGAAATAATTATCTTACAGCTGGTTTGACCCCGAGCGTGAGGACCCGCCGTGAGGGCGCGCAGCTTCCCTGCCTGCGGCACGAGGCTGGCACAGGAGGGACCGTGGAATTCGATTTGACAGTCAAAAAGGCATGCCTATATATAACTAAAAGGTAAGGACAGCCTATTTAACTAAATGTCCATAGTTAAGATATCATTCATAGTTAGTTTTTGACTGTCAGAGCTGAATAACACGGGCGAGGTACAAGAGAGTGAATATATGATATCTTGTGGCTCAAAGAATCTGCATGACTACATTGCTGTGCTGTGATTTACAGAAAAAGTACACATTGATTGGCTTTGTGTGTTCTTATTGTAAGACAGGCAGTAGAATTGTTGGTATTGCATTGGAGTGGAGTGAGTGAGCGAGTGGGTGGAGTATTACATGCTGAGACGTCAGTAAGGCTTTGTGCACGAGAGGGCCGCATAGGCCGCACGCCTGGAAAAAAATTGAGAGACTGCTTGGTCAGTGAGTCAGTGGCAATTTGCGGTGGAGCACTGGTACAGATAGACTTATATCACCGGTGATATAACTGTAGCAGCCCAGCACGCAAACCCTCTGACAAGACCTGATCTGAAGACGACAGTCTCGCTAGAATAAGGTTTCATATACCTTAGCGCCTTCCTATTAACAGGCGGTAGTCATTGAGTAGAATAAGGTTTCATACACCTTAGCGTCTTCTTATTAACAGACGGTAGTCGGTAGAATAAGGTTTCATACACCTTAGCGCTTTCTCTTTTACAAGCGGTTTTCATTGTGGAGAATACAGTTGTTTACAGCTTATTTTCTGAATTTTTATGTGGGTAGGTGTAGGACTATAGCGGACTTACACCCACAGCTGTTGTGTTTTGCATTTATTGCATTTATTCCCTGTATAAATTCAGGGAAAGGAGGGAATGTTATAAGATCATAACCAGTTCCGATAAACAACACGAGGGGAGGTAAAAGATATCATTCATAGTCTGGAGAAATTTGTGAATGAATATAGAAAAGCCACGAACAAACGGTGGTAATTATAGAATAATCAAACCATTCTCTGATTGGTGGAGCGACACTCTAAGGCACTACCCTGGTGAAGAAGGAGTTAAAATAATATCTGTAACACCACAAAACAGAACATTCTAGGAGGGCTTATAGTAGGACTAAGTCATGGCAGACCAAGAGAAAGATTTCAGAATTATAGGGTCAAACAGTCATTTTGGGGACTACACTGTGGTACAATGTGGTAAAGGAGGGAAGAAGATTGAAATGGCTTCAGCCACAACTGGGGTAGTAGTTACGACACAACCCACCGCCTCACAGGTGCATGATGCATCCCAGGCACAGCAGATACCACCATGGGAGAGGAGAGACATGAGTGGTGTCCAATGCTTCTTATGCGGAGCTAATGGACATTACGCACGAAACTGCGAGCGGTCCATCAGCCCGAGAACGTGGGGTGAGTGCATGCCACTTATGTTAGGAGCGCAGGGTGATAACAGAGGGAGGTATAGGGGATCAGAAAGGGGAAAGGACGAAGGCGAAATGAACAAAGTTGAAAAAGAGGTGGAAGTTCAGAGAAAAAGAGGGTGACAGTCTGTAAAATAGATGCAGACGATGGACTGCATTTTTCATCGCAGCCTGATAGAGGAAATATTAGGGGATTGTGATAATAAAGACAATACTGCTTAAATAAAATAATACAAGTGCATAACGATTTGAGGATGAGGAGTTTGGCCTGATCAACCAAAAGTCTCTATCCAATGATTGAAATTGCCTAATAAAGCAGCAGGGGAAAGGTTGCGGGGCTAAAGATGTATGTTTTCCAACACTGGACGCATACAGAAACTATGATGATAACGGGAGTTCGTAACATGCACTGGGGAATTTCGTTTTTTAAAGTTTGTAAAGTTATAAAAATGTTTAATCAAAAGCTAGGCAATTAAAAAGGGAATTGGTGCTTGAAATACATGTTAATGAAGAACAAAATTGTCACAAGAAATAGTCAGCCTCAGAGCACATTGAACAATGAAACTGTGACAGGGGCAACAATGTTAAAGTTAAAGGTAGTGGGGAAAACAAACAAATTATAGCATGGGTTAACACTGCCCAATAGTTGATTGTAAAACAACGTGATATTGCTAACAAACAAACCTTTATTTCTTTTTAGGAACAAGCCATTGTGATTGAGTGTAAAGAAAAAACCTGGCTGTAACCAAATGGTCTATGCTAGATGGACAGAGACAGAGACCCTTAGGGGGAGAAAAATTCTCACACACGCGCTGCTGTACTAGAGAGAGGAGGGGCCAGGCCCACACTCATCAAGCTCTTACTGAACAATGACACACTCACAGGAGCAGCCACACACACACCCCCACCTTGGGAGAGTGGTGTTAGAAGCACCACATACACATCCCAGCGGTGCCTTTAGGACCGATGCACTAAGCAAACACACTCACACACATAGGGGGGATAATATACAGCCTATACAGCCTATACAGCCTATACAACCTACTACCTCACGATTTGAGTTAAGATTCTGAACCCACAAATAATTATATGAAGTATACAATGCGTTAAGTGGATGCTACACAGTAGCCTATACATAGTACCAGCAACCTACAGCTGACTTAAAGAGGGGACGGGTAACTGTTTTTTGTTTTGTCTTGTCTTGTCTTGTTTGTGATTTTATGTTTTTCTACACATTAACAACATTATCAACAAGAAACTAACTACCTCTATTTTTGCCCTAAAAATAGCTGAATGAGCCACTTGGAAACACCAAAGCCATTGTAAGATGGGCCAAGGCTAAACTTCTGATGGGTGGGTAAGAATGGAATGCAGACACAGTGTAGGAGGATTATGAAAGGAGGGTGAATGTAAGATAAGAGGAGAACTGAGACAGAAAAACACAGGGAGACATGAAAATTTGACAACTAGAACAGACACGAAAGAAAGTTAAACAGAGTAATTATAATGGGGTCAGGGTTCACAGGAGGATTTATGGGAAGCAGGTATAGCAGTGGTCTGAGATGGAATGAAGGGGGGGATATAGATAGCAGGATATAGCATGGCTATTACATACGAACTAGAGCTTGTCTGCAAACATGAGAATGAGACCCCTTGTTAACCCTAGGCCATATGATACCAGATGCTCAAATGCTGAGTCACCTCAAAATGGCATTGAATGAAATGTTTAACCAAGGAGAGGAGGATGTGTTGGATAATAACCTTTTACAGGACAAAGAGTGGCGGAGTGATGATGAACCAATGGAGGAGATGTTGGAGTCTCAATCAGATTTGTTAGAATGGAAGAGTAGACAGTCCAGAGGGAAGGGGACATGCTGCTAGCTTAAATGTGCTTGCTCATATTGCTTCATGTGCTAAGATTTTGTGGTAGGATGTATTTGGGTATGTCTTTGTGGGTGTTTTCTTCTATCCCTCTATTATGTTTACCAGTTAATAAATCGTAATCTGTGATTATAAATGTATTCCTTTAGTCTGTGATTAAAAATGTATTCCTTTAGCCTGTAGTTAAAAATGTATTCCTTTAGTATAACATTGTGTGTATTCTATAAGTCGATCACATAGTCCTATATTCATTCATAGTGAAATCCAAGTGTGGGGTTTTTTATTTTTCATAAGAATAGGTGTTTAGACACGGAAAAGTTGCGCCTCGAGGGTGACCTCTCGTGAAAAGCATCGGCAATTCCACTGAGCCTATGGTGGAATGGATAATCTGTTAGGGGGGCAGAGAAATCCCGATGGCGAGGTAGCACTTCATGTGTACATTGCTTACGCTGTGCTAGTGGCTTAAGAGGGTGTTTTGATAGTAATT
>NC_137918.1:377500-402500 GCF_963457725.1 Sprattus sprattus
GATATTGTATATCTTGCACTTAACGGGTTTTGAACCGTTGCTTCTCACGTTCGTAGTGCTGTACCCTACCCGCTATGCTACCGTGATGGTACAGGTTCCAAGCATTTCTCACAACATTTTCGTCTCCTCCCTATTCCCTTGGAATTTTTTGCGACCAAGATTTTTGATTTAAGCTTTTTTCATGAGGCAATGTCCGATTGTCTCGAGATCGGACTATGTCGCAAAGCGGGAAAGGCTTGTTCCCAAACGTCCTAACCCAAATGTCCCGAAAGTGCCTCAAATTTTAGTTATGTTCCCAATTGTCCTAACCCAACTGTCCCTACCCAAATGTCCCAATGGGGATCGAACCGGCAACCCTCCGGTTACCAGCCCTAAACCCTAACCAGTAGGCCACGGCTGCCCCACAGAAAGAACTCCCAACCCGGCCGGTTAAACCAGCAAAATATAAACCTTAAGAGAGTCACTGTTACTTTACCTTAAGAGAGTCACTGTTACTGTGGTTTTTATTCTTCTCAAATGTCAGTTATGTTCTCAATTGTCCCAAAAAGTTGGGGGTAGTGGCGCGAGCTCCATGGTAGACCCCCCCGAGCCAAAATAGTCAGTCCGACGAACATGCACTATTCTCCGAAACCCCAATGTCCCAAAAGTGCCTCAGATGTCAGTTATGTTCCCAATTGTCCCTACCCAAACGTCCCTTTTTAACCATATAAAAACCAGCAAAAAGCTGAAAAATTAGTAATTTTCTCATTTTTCCTTCTGGTCAGGGATCGAACCGGACACCCTCCGGTTACCAGCCCCAGCTGCCGACTACACGACCGGCTAATTTTTTTTGGACCTGAAAAGATTCTGAAAAGATTTGGCCAATCACGTTCACACCAGTTTGCAGAGTTGAGAACAATTGACCAATCACGGCAGAAATCCTGCAGAGCAACGTCAGGAGAAATGCTGGAGGGGCGACGTCACATTGTTTACGCTACGTGCAGGTAATTCAAAGAGTGAAGTTAAACTACGGGCAATCAACCGAGGCAGATTATCTTGACCTGGTGAGTATTAACACATTTGAACACACTGCTGTTAGATACTGAACCAATTTAACCTCTAATGTTTAGCTAGCTTTCAACCTTAAAAAACACTCTTGGTTATCCGACTGGAATTTCGCTACAAACACTCTGTTATCGGACTGGAATTTCGTTAGTTCTCATCAGCGTTTCCATTGCTAATGTTAATTGTTAGTGTTGTATGATATAACTTAAGTTATAATTCATTTCACCCGTTGTTTTATGTTGTCATATCCATGTATTTAGCCATCTAGCTACTTTACAAACACTACCTTATGACTGGAAGTTCACTATATTATGGGGGCTTATGAGGGCTATGAATGAGAATGAGAATGTTTAGACTGTGAATCAGTATTTTCTTCACGATCGTTTAAATTCAGATGTATAAAATAATGTATTGGGAGGTAGTCATATGAATACAGGCTCTTTTACAAATGTTTAGGTTTCTACAATCACTGTTGTTTTATGTTGTCGTATCGATGTATTTAGCCATATAGCTAAGTTACAAACACTCCCTTATCTTACTGGAAGTAAGCTATATTAAGGAGGCTTTTAGCTACGAGTGCTATGAATGAATGAGAATGTTTGGACTGTGAATCAGTATTTTCTACACGATCGTTTCAATTCAGATGTATAAACAAATTTATTGGGAGGTAGTCATATGAATACAGTCTCTTTTACACATGTTTAGGTAGCTACTCTCACTGTTGATGTCATGGAATTTCACTCGTTCTCATCAGCAAATCCTTTGCTTATGTTATCTGTTAGTAATATGTAGTGTGGTTAATTCATGAGCTGTGTTTCAAACATGGACAAAGTATAGCCTATGTGGCTTTTGCCACCACTGTGTTTTTCATAGGGTTATTAATATAACAAGGTAGATGGTCTGCTCTTCATGTTCCTGCATTTATGTTATTGTCATGCATTAAAAACAATGTGCATGCATATGTCACCAAAGGCAACATCTTTAAAGTCACACGAGGAGATGGCAGACACAGAGTGGATTGTCATTGGCAGGAAGGTAACACACCTACCAAGTTTATTTGGAGTTGCTGTTGCCTCCTGCCTCTTTAGTTCATATCAAGGGAACTAATTGAATGTGTGTGTGTCTGTGTTTACAGGTGTCAAACCCCCGTATCGGGGTGGAGTCGTTGCTGCTGACAGTCTCTGTAAAGCATCAGCCCAGCAGAAGGCAGGGAGAGCCAGAGGCTGTCCGGGGAAGTGCTTCAGACTCTAGACAGAGAAGGCCTACAAGACATAGATGCAGGTATAACATGCACACACGCTCAGACACACGCACGCACATATACAGGCCAGGATGCACAGACACCCACAAGCGGGCACGCACAGACATATGCAGGTGGGCAGACACGCACGCACAAACAGATGCGCACAGGCACCGAGCACACGCAGATACACACCCACACCCAGGTGTACGCATTCAGGCAGGCTTGCAGGCCCGCCGCGCAGACACAGGCAGGCACGCCGCGTAGGCACAGGCAGGCACGCCACGTAGGCACAGGCAGGAGAGCCACACTGACACAGGCAGGCAGACACGCACGCTGCGCAGTCACAGGCAGGCAGGCACATGCAGGCCAGGACGCACAGACACCCACCACCGGGCATGCACAGACAGATGCAGGTAGGCAGACACGCACGCACAAACTGACGCACACAGGCACCGAACACACACAGATACACACCCAGGTGTACGCATGCAGGCAGGCTTGCAGGCACGCCGCGCAGGCATAGGCAGGCACGCCACGCAGGCACGCCACGCAGGCACGCCGCGGAGGTAAAGGCAGGAGAGCCACGCAGACACAGGCAGGCACGCCGCGGAGGTAAAGGCAGGAGAGCCACGCAGACACAAGCAGGCACCCAAGCATGCCGCACAGTCACAGGAAGACACACACAGACGCACACAAACACAGAGGCAGGTACACACGCACACCTCAACTCTCTACACAAAGACAGAGATGCATTTAGAACACATGCACACACACACTCACACACTGCTCAACAACCTCCAGCTGCCAGGCAAAAGGGAGGTTCTTACTTCCACCACACTGGTCATTTGGTTTGTCACTGGTTCTCCCAACTGAATGGCATGTGGGCTGCTCTAAGTGTTTGTTTGTTTGTATTTGGTCCCTTTGTAGTTGTAAATTCCTCGTGGGGGGAGAGCTGCGCATCATCGTAGTGCTATTGGGGAGCGTTCCTGGTGGACGGGTCAACCAGTGGCGGACCTAGTCATTTGGGGGCCTAAGGCGAAAACATAGCCAGGGGCCCTCTTCATCCGTCCTTTTAATGCAAAAAAAAAAGGGCCACCTCAAAGCAGGGGCGGACTGGGGGGAAAAAGTGGCCCTGGGAGTTGTCTGTCAGAGCGGCCCACTTAATATACGGCGCATTGCCCGCTCAATGTATGCAAAATACCCATACACTTAACATAATTTTGGATGATTACAAAGAAATAACATTATATATGTTTTTTTTTTTTGTAATTTACTGTTTATTAAGTTTTTCCATTTTACAAATACAACAAAACCACATGACATAAACGTAAAACCAAAGGACAAACAAAACAAGAAAAAAATTAAAAATAAATAAAAAGCACAGATACAGAGAATGAACCAGGGGAGGTTCCAAATGTACATCTCTTATCTTAGAAGAGTTAGTCAAATTCAAATCCAATAGAGAACAAAAACCACATCAGGAGGAGGAGCAGTAGCCTGTAGTACTATAATTACACAAAGTCTGGTCTTATTGTTAACACATAATACAACCAACTTGACCAATTTTCATAAAACTTGTCATATTGAGTCCTCAGTGTGAAAGTTACTCTCTCCATATTATATATATCATACACCACATCAATCCAGTCATCAACAGTTGGTGGGGCCTTCTGAAGCCATTTTCTTGTCATGGCCTTTTTGGCCGCTACTAATAGTACTCTCAACAAATATTTCACCACTTTTCCACATTGAAGCTCCTCAAAGTCACAGAGATATAATGTTTTGAAATCATAGTTAAGTCCTATATTGAAAGCTAATTCTAAATGGTTGTGGACACTTGTCCAGAAAGGAGCCACAGAGGTACAATTCCAAAAAATGTGAAAGTGATCTGCCACAATACATCCACAACATCTCCAGCAGATAGTTTGAGTAGAATATTTTGCCTTTTGAGCTGGCGTGGAAAATAATCTAATAATGTTTTTCCAACTAAAGAATCTCCAAGTGGGTGAACTTGTCATCCTCCATTGTTGAGTACAGATCCTTTCCCACTCTTTCTCTGATAGTTGTAAATTACTCTCCTTTTCCCACCTTGATTTAATTGGCATTGTATTGACTCCTGTTAAGGCTTGAAGAGCAACATATAGTCTGGAAATAGTTTTCTTGTAAAAAGCATCTTCACATGCTTTCAAAAAGATGTCAATAACAGTGTTTTTATTAGGCTCTTTCTCTTTCCTTATAAAAGATTTATTGATAAAATCTCTGATTTGCAGGTATCTAAAATGATCTTGATTTTCTAACCCAAATCTGTCTTTCAGCTCCTGAAAACTCAGCACCCGATCTTCTTTTATTAAAGAGCTGTATGTTGTAAGACCTTTGTTGTTCCACATAAGAAATCGTTTGTCATGTATACTGGGTTTAAACTCAGAGTCGTAGGCAAACCATTTGAAGATACCCATCCTGTTTCTCAGGTGTTGTCGTTTGGTTATATTGTTCCATATCCCCAGGGAGCAAGATATCCAGGGGTTACTGGGATCAGAAAGGTGGTTAATTAGTGAACAATCCCCAATTAACATACTCGTTGGATATCTCCCTCCCATTGAGCATTCTATTTCCTTCCACCTAGATCTATAACTGGGTGTACACCATCCGACTAAAAACCTAAGCTGGGCAGACTTGTAATAGTCTAATAGACATGGGAGAGCTAGTCCACCCCTGTCCTTAGACAGCTTGAGTGTTTTGAACCTTACTCTGGGTTTTTTCCCTGCCCAGATGAATCTGCTTAGATGTTTATCCCATTCCCTAAAGTAATATTCAGGTTTCTCAACAGGTATGGATTGAAATATATACAGCAGTCTTGGCAGTATATTCATTTTAATTGAGTCTATACGTGAATATATACTCAAGTAAGGGATCGAGCTCCATCTATTTATATCATCCAAAATCACCTTCTTAAGTGGCCCATAATTAATTTCCTGTATTCTGGATAAGTCTGAAGGCATAAAGATTCCAAGGTATTTTATGCATTTCTTATCCCAGTCAAGTTGATACCTTGAGCGGAGATAATGAGGTGGATTATAGTGGAAGTTGAGGACTTGTGTTTTTTGCTTATTAACTTTGTATCCTGAATATGATCCATATTCTTCCATAATGGACATCAGATTTGGTAGGGAGTTAGTAGGGTTGGTCAGATAGATAAGGATATCATCGGCAAAGAAAGCCAGTTTCTGCTCACCTGCCTCCAATTGAACTCCTGTAATGAGGTTGTTTTGTCTGATCCACTGGGCTAAAGATTCTATAAAGATGGCAAACAGAAGTGGACTTAGCGGGCAGCCTTGCCTTGTGGACCTCTCCAATTGGAAAGAATCACTAAGTCCTCCATTTATTTTTAATCTAGCTTCTGGTTTGGTGTAAAGAGCTTCTAGTGTCTTAATTATTCTCTTGTTGAAACCAAATTTCTCCATAACTTTGAAGAGGAATTTCCATCTTACAGAATCAAATGCCTTTTGTGCGTCAATGCTGATCAGCATGGCCTCTATTTTGTTCTGGTTTATATGTCTGATAATATGTAGAGATCGTCTAATGTTGTCATGGGTCTGGCGTGTCGTTACAAAACCGGTTTGGTCCATGTTAATTATGTTAGGCAAAACTTTCTCTAGTCTTTTGGAGATGATTGAAGCAAACAGTTTGTAGTCAACGTTTAGCACACTAATTGGTCTGTAACTAGAACAATTTAGCTTGTCTTTTCCTCCCTTTGGTATGACGGAGATGGTGGCCTCCCTCCAAGATTTAGGAATTTCACCCTTTTCAATGACCCAGTTAAATGTTTTAACTGTCTAAGGTCTATATCCCTCGTACGGGATATTTTTATTTTTTTGTCAAAAAAAATGTAAAGCTCCGCGAGTTTTCGTCTTAGAGACATAAAAAGAACAACCACGGAAACATTGAACCCTTTTCTTTTATAATATATACAGTTCAAAATTTTAAAATAAATAAGCACTTTGTCAGGGGAATAGAACTGATGTGGTGCACTTTCTAGTATCTGAGTGGGGTTTCTGCTGCTAAGGACCCACCCATTAGCAAATGACAGCTATTCATATGATAAGGAGATGGTGATTCAGTGATCTCCATTGGGTCATGATGTGGCAAGATTCACTCCGGGGGGTTTGGGCCACAAAGACATTCTAGGGCCATTAGGATATGGCCTTTGTCTTTGCGAGAGGTGTCACAGGTTTGTTCACACCAACTCATCAATATGCATTTGTAGGGGCACAGATTTAGGAATGGTACAGGACACTCTGAAATTATAAATATGTGGTAGTGAAACAAGACATACTTTCTGAATGCTAAACTAACATGTGTTTAGCCAACACCTATGTTTACAAGGCTCAGAAATAAAAAGTCTTGTGAATAAATCTTTACAATGTGTTTATGTACAAAGTCTGAGCACCTCTGAAACAAGGATTTTCCAAGGGTATGTTTACATTTGATTTAAATTAAACTTTTTTTTACTACATTCCTTTTACTTACATGATATTATTGCTGAGGTCGTCTAGAATAGAATCATGTATTCCATTTGTGCATCAATGTTTTAAGTTAAGCAAAATGTACAAAAACATCAAGGCATGTCAGACAACTTAGAAAAGTCTAAAAGGCCTTGGACCTTAGAGTGTTAAGCAGAATGGGGGTCAGTGCCTCCCTCAGCCCCTTGTACCAGCATGAATTAAATCCATCGGCGCCGGGAGATTTATGAGCTCTTAATCTAGTGATAGCTGAGGCAAGCTCTTCTTCAGATATGGGTATCTTCAAAGCTGAATTTTGGTCATCTGTCAAGGTTGGTAGATCTAATGTTTGAAGCATTGATTCTAATTTGTCGTCACTGTGTACTTGAGGTTGTGAGTATAATTTTTCATAGTAGTCTTTGAAACAGTTTTTAATTTCCTCCGTTTCCTGAAGAATGTTTTTGGTCTCTGGATCCCTTATTTTATATATTGTGTTATCTGCCTCTTGCTTTTTTAATTTGTAAGCCAATAATTTTGCGTATTTACCTCCACCCTCATAATATGTTTGTTTTGTGTACATAAGTTTCTTTTGTATTTCTAGTCTGAATATTTCATTTATTTGGTTCCTTATCTTCTTCATTTTCGTTTCAGTGCCTGGATTAAGTGAGAGCTTATGCTCAAGTTCCAACTTTTTCAATTCTAACTGGAGATCATTGAGTCTCTTTGACCTTTGCTTCTTCAAGAAGGAGGTTGTTGCTATAACCTTTCCTCTCATTACTGCTTTACAAGCATCCCACAGAATAGGAGGGGAGACTTCATCATTATCATTATCTTTTATGTAATCCATAATGTCCTTACTAAATTGTTCTAACCTGTCTTTGTTCAATATAGTGGAGTTAAGTTTCCAATGACCTGGTTTAAACCTGCACTCATCAGTCACCGTCATATACACTGGACAGTGGTCTGAAAGATCAAGACTTCCAATACGACAGCCTTGCACTCTACTAACATCTCTCCCAAATATAAGAAAATAGTCGATTCTTGAGTAGGAGGAATGTGGAGATGAGAAATGGGTGTAGTCCCTAACTGATGGATTAAAAAACCTCCATACATCAGTCAAGCCCACCTCTGAAATTGTATTAGTAATCTTCTTAGTTAGCTTCTTGGGCTGAGATGATCGGGTGTTTGAGGAATCAAGAGACGGATTCAAAGTGATGTTGAAATCGCCCCCTCATACTAAAATTCCCTGTGACTCAGTCACAGCTTTATCTAGTATTTTTTGGTAAAAATCGGAATTAGAGCCTGGGGGGATGTATACATTATATAGAGTAAAGTAAGTCCCATTAACCTTCCCTTTGATTAGTATAAATCTACCTTCTCTGTCTTTAATAGTAGATAGGTGTTCATATGTCACCCTTCCAGAGATCAAAATGGCTACCCCTCTATTATGCTTAGATCCATTAGAAGATGAGAAGACGTGTTTGAAACCGTACCTTTTAAGCTTTTGGTGATCTACTTCAGTCATATGGGTTTCTTGCAGGAAAGCTATTTCGATGTTCTCTTTCTTGAGTTTTGAGAGAATTTTGTTGCGTTTACCAGGGCTGAGAAGCCCATTTACATTAAAAGAAATTATATTGACCATAATAGTTTACTGCTTGATCCTATACCTTGCATATGTCTACTAAACACAAAATGACCCCTCCTTGGTGGTGCATTTTCTTCACACTCTAACAAAATAATCTCCCCTATCAACTTTAAACAAACATAACAGAAACAGAAAACATTGAACAACAACAAAAGTCCAGTGACTTCCAAAAATGGGGGAATCAGTGACCCCAGGTTCCCTGTTGGAAAGGAGTGGAGGGAAAAGGAACCCCACAAAAAGGGCAGGGCCCTCCCTAGTGGTGGAAAGACGAAAAGCAATCCGTAACCTCTAGATAAGTCCAACATAGCAAAAAAATTAAAGTTAACTCTGTTCAATCCGATTTGTGATAATAATGCCTGCCGCCTTTGAAGCATAATCATCGGGCAGTAACGAGCATGTTCTCAAACTGACCGTCTCATACCTTAGTAGGCCTACTTTCAGTCCTGAGATTGTTGAGATGTTCTTCTAAATTCCTGGAGTTTCTCTCTTGTTCTCGCCTCGAGATCGCCTTTACCTCTGGTGTTTTCTCGTTGCCATCGGAAAGTGTTCTTTATATTTCCCTCCAAGCTGGATCCAGGATCGGCTCTTTGCTTGGTCACCTCAAATCCTCTCGCTCTCAACTCTGCTATCGCCTCCTGCGCGTCTTTGTAAGTCTCCGTACCGTTGGCCCAGTAAACTCGAATTTTCGTGAATGGCGTTTGGAAGCGAATGCCTTTCTCCTTCAACGCTTTCTTGACACCAGCATAAGCCCTTCGTTTCTCAACGACTTCCGATGCGTAGTCATGGTCGAAAGAGATTAAATGTTCTGTTATATAGATTTTTTTCTTCCATGCCAGTGCTAAGACCACGTCTTTAACCTTAAATTGTTGAAAGCATACCACAATGGATCGCGGGGGAGACTCGGGGTCTGGTTTCTGTGCTGAAGCCCTGTGAGCCCGTTGAATCTGTAGGGACATTCCCTCTGGTAGCGTGAGCTCGTCAGCCAAAAGCTGGTTTAGAAACTTCACCATTGAATCTCCTTCGACGTCTTCGGGCACACCATAGATCCGAATATTACAACGTCTGGACCTACTCTCTAGGTCGGTTACTTTATCCTGCAGTCGACGTCTCTCTTTTAAAAGGAACAGTAGGGAATCTTTAGTTAAGACGTTATTCTCCTCCAGTTCTGAGACACGTTCCTGCATTTCAGAGATAGCATGGCCTTGGGTCTGAAGAGTAGTGCCTAGCTCTGTTAGCTTTAGGTCGAGATCTTGTTTGAATGCTGTTAGCTCACCTCGTAGGTCTGCTTTCAGTTCTCCCTTTAGGTCCGAGATAGCTGACTTTATGTCTTTTTTAAAGTCCTTGAGGTCTTCAGTGATAGAAGTCATTTTTCGAAGCAGTTGACCCTCGGAATCTGAGGCGGTTTCTTTATCGGAGATTTTCTCATCATTTTGGGAGGAAGATGATTTCGTTTTTGAATTCTGGCTTCTCAGTGATTTCCCCCCTGACATTACTTGCGTCTTCTATACAGAAAATAGATGAATTTTGGTAACGGGGTACTTTTGAAAAAGGATTGAAACAGAGAGTAACTTTACGCGTGTGTTCTCAACATGGCGTCCGCCGGAAGTGCCTATATATGTTTTTTAATAACATTTGGATCCACAAATTTGCCTGGATGGACATATGGAATAAAATGATACTGGCTATTGTAACACTCCAAGGAAGGTAGGGCCTATAGTTTGCTAGATGAATATGCTTAACTCTGGGCTAGTATCAGATGGTTAGGCCTATATGTATAACTACAGAGCCTTTAGGAATAAATGTCAGCAGAGAAAGAGTACACAATTTTTTTGATAATGATTAGGGCGACCTACATTAAGCAATATAATTTTTTTTGTAGGCTGATTAACTCATACAGCAATACCTTTTTGTATAGTAGATGGCAGCACACAATCAAAATATTTCCCCTCTACCTACATAGCTACAGTAGCTAGTTATATGGAAGAAAGTTGCATTCAGGAGCCTTCATAAGCAAACATGATTTGGCTCCGCATTAAATTATCCCACTTTTTCATTATCCACATGTCTCAAATGTTGTATGATGCAACATAGCTTTACAGGACACATAAATGTCCAGTAACAACGTAAAGAAGGGGGCAACATATAAGTCAAAACCAACTATATTTATTGACTGATCTCGAAAGTATTGGCTTACAAAAGCTAACTAAGTCTTCACAAAGAAAATAACTCAGTGTTAGGGCAAAAAGCGAACATTCACACTGTACAACCTATGAAAAGTGACAGCGGTAGCCTACAAATAAAGAAATACAGACCGCGTTAGCCACTTCACAGCGTGCTAGCCATGATTTTCTTTCGTTCCAATTCTTGGATGTAGGGTTCCACCCTTTATAGAAACCTGTTGAATCGATACATTTGGTGTAGGAAGTCCTAATTGTTTTGTTGTCAATTTATCTTAATTAGAACGCCGACAGAGAAAAAAATCTCCTTTTCCTGAAAGCAGTTCGTCGCCACAATCGCCCTTAAGGTCCGCCGCCACTGGTTTGAACTTTGTTGTAGAAATGAACAGAACAGAACATAAGATGGGGTGTAAACATCAGTGGTAATGGTAGTGTTGCATGCTGGGTGTGTGATTATGTGTGTGTGTGTGTGTGTGTGTGTGTGTAGGGGTGTTAAAGGTGTCTACGAGCGAGACATGCAAGTATTAGGCTAGAGTGATTAACATTTAATAACAAATAAACATAGTAAGACTGACGGAGGAGATTAGAAAATAGTAAGACAATAGTAACCATGAGTGTGAATACAGGTCACTAGGAGTAGTATAAATAGCAGACAGTGAATCCCGTTGGTTATCATGACAGGTATATAATGTATTCGCTTAAGCAAGGAAAACTGTCGCAACCGACGATATCTGCGGGAGGGCCGGTTGGTTATGGACTTAGGCCGTCCCATCAGTGCCTGGGTGGGCAATTTATCGTGGGCTTTCTGCTGGGTGAGGGCCTAAGGCAGTTGCCTAGTTCGCCTTAATGGTAGGTCCGCCACTGGGGTCAACGCAGATCCATCTCCATGCTTGAAAGTGACAAAGCGGGTCCCTGCCACACTGGCCGGTAGCGACTTGCTGTGTGGATTGTATACTGGATTTGGATAACTCCTCTTTGGTGTTGGACACTATTGCTGTGTTTTTTTTTTCTGTGTATTTTATATGTGGGGCGTGGTTTTAGTATTGCAAACTGATAATACCTTTTGGGGGGAAGGCGGTATCATGCTTTTGTGTGGATATTGTGTGGATGCTTTTATGTTATACATGGTTGGCTATTAGTGGTGTTTATGCCTATCGCCTAGTGGGGTTCTATGTACGGTGGCTCTGTGCCTACAGTCTTGTATCCAGTCTCCTTGTGGCAAATAAACATTTGTATAACCATTTCTGATTCTGAGTGTTGTCTGTGACCTGAGTGTTGCTGTACAAGGGGGTTTTTCAATGACAATGTGTGTTAAAACAGCACACAGATTACAATAAAAACAATTATGATAATAATAATAATGATGATGATGAAAAATAATATACAGGGATGATGCCAAGGACAACATTAATAAAAGTAACATTGCATGTTATTAACTAGTCAATACAAATGATAGACACTGAATTATGGAAAGATCTGCATGCGATGATCCCTTGGCAGTGGACATTCTGGTTCTTCAGGTATGTGGGAGAAGAAATAAATAATTATTACACATAAAGAACACAAATGTATTTGTATGAGACAATTGTTTAAATTTAGATAGAAATATAGTGGGGTTGTTGAGTTTTGTGTTCTCATTAATAGTTTTTTATGTTGCTGATTTGTATCCTATTGTGTCAATTATACTAATTTTATGTGTTCTGTAAGTTATGGGAAATGCACTTATGGAGCTCTTAATTTGATATAAATATCCGCGGAGAGGATGTGAAAAAAACGGAACTCATAATTCCCAAATCGTAGGTTCGTATACCGTCTGCAGACAAAACCAGTTGTGGGTCCAAATATTGTTAAAGCAGTTAGAAATGCATTTCTCAGATAGGTATGGATGCAGAAACACCCACATTTTCTTCCTCCTTCCTCCTCTCTTCTTTTCTCCTCTCTTTTTTCCTTTTTCCCTCTTCCCCCTCTTTTTTTTTAACCCTAACCAGTAGGCCACGGTTGACTCTGACAGAAAAGGAGGAGAAATCTGTCATCTCTTCCTGTGCTACCACTGCAGCTCTCATAGCACTAGGAATTCAGCCATTTACATCAGCACTCAGCTTGCATTTACACCTAAAGACAACACACACACAGGCACACAGACACACACACAGGCACACAGACACACAGACACACACACAGGCACACAGACACAAAGACACACACACACAACTCTCTCTCTTTCACACACACACCGAGAAAGTTTCAAGGCACCCTCAAATTCCTCAAATTCCTCTTTTGACTGTTTCAAGAGTCCCCCTGAAGCAAAGCCTTAACCCGCCTCTCAGAATCTCTCCCCAGTATATAAGCCTGACCTACTCTGTCGCCATTTTGTGGGAGAAAGAGCTGGAGAGTGGAGCAGCAAGATTCTTAAAGACAAATTTCAGAGACATTTCTTTCAAGATTGCCGTGAGTTTTCAAGACGGTGAGTGTTCTGTTATTACAAGTATGTTTAGCTATTGAGTTGTAACTATTAGTTAGATGGTTAGTGGCTGGAGAAGCTGTGTGGCAGTCAGCCAGGGGGGAGGTGGGAGGGGAGCTGTGTGTGTGTGTGTGTGTGTGTGTGTGTCATATTATCTAAGATTTTTAACCAGAATGTTTTTTGAGTTGTTTAGATATGACTCTGCGAGTGTGCTGCGAGTCCTGCAAAATCCTTCTAAAACAAAGAAAATCATCCTAGTTACACCCTCCACAGGCACCAGGATGTGACAGAATGTGTCCGAGAATAGGTCACCTTCAGCGGACTGGCCATGTGCAGCTACACCCCTAGTTACATCCTCCACAGGCACCAGGGTGTGAACATAATGTGTCCGAGGACAGAGCACCATGAGCAGCTACACCCCTGGTTACATCCTCCAAAAGCACCAGGATGTGACAGAATGTGTCCGAGAATAGGTCACCTTCAGCGGACTGGCCATGTGCAGCTGCACCCCTAGTAACATCCTCCACAGGCACCAAGATGTGACAGAATGTGTCCGAGAATAGGTCACCTTCAGCGGACTGACCATGTGCAGCTACACCCCTAGTTACATCCTCCACAGGCACCAGGATGTGACAGAATGTGTCCGAGAATAGGTCACCTTCAGCGGACTGGCCATGTGCAGCTACACCCCTAGTTACATCCTCCACAGGCTCCAGGATGTGAACATAATGTTTCCGAGGACAGAGCACCATCAACGGACTCTTTACCAGCTTCGAGTCCCTTGTTTTCGACTTCCAGAGGCACCATAATGTCAAAACATGTGTCCGCCAAAGATACACCATCAACGGACTCTCTGCGAGCTTCGAGTCCCTTGTTTTCGACTTCCAGATGCACCATAATGTCAAAAACATGTGCCCAAGAAAGATGCACCATCAACGGACTCTCTATGAGCTTCTGGGGCCTTGTTACAATCCTCCAGGAGGCTTCTGAAAAGGAGCTCTCTAGTCCCGAGATGATACCCGGTGGCAAAACCTCTTTTTGGCATCCTCCAGGCTTAAGGGGAATCCTCAGAGAGTGTCCGAAAAAAGTGCACTGTCGTCGGACTGACCGTTTTGGCTCGGGAGGGTAGGCCATGGAGCTCGCGCCAGCACCCCCAACTTTTTTTTACCCATGGTTAACCAGTAACTATGAGTCTCTTAAGGTTCCATAAGAGAGTCATACTATGACTCTTATGGAAAAGTAACTATGACTCTCTTAAGGTTTTCATTAGTCTCTTAAGGTTTTCACACACACCTCCCCAGACAGGCCTAAGAAGCCTGCTGTCTATTAAAGGTCCCCAAAGGTCAGAGAGACACCCAGACAGCTCCAAACACTGCCCAGTGTGTTGGATCACTTACTGGGAGGCCCACAGACACACACACCTCCCCAGACAGGCCTAAGAAGCCTGCTGTCTATTAAAGGTCCCCAAAGGTCAGAGAGACACACAGACAGCTCCCAGCACTGCCCAGTGTGTTGTGTTCACTTACTGGAAGGCCTCCAGACACACACACCTCCCCAGACAGGCCTAATTAGCCTGCTGTCTATTAAAGGTCCCCAGAGGTCAGAGAGACACACAGAGAGCTCCAAACACTGCCCTGTGTACTGTATTAAGTCACAGCAAGCCCAAATGGCTCACACTTGTCTCCCTTTAGGCCCAAAAATTCTGCCTGCTATTAAAGCTCTCTGAGGGTCCCACAGACACACACAGAGCTCCCAACACTGCCCAGCACTAACCCTAACCCCCAGTACTGCCCTCAGCCCCAGCCCACTGCCCCCAAACACAGTGAGCTTCTTGAGGCTCCCACAGACACACACAGAGCTCCCAGCACTGCTGGACGTCTAACTGAGGTCGCCATTGAATTCTAGATAGCTCGCTCTGTTTCTCGCTTGCCGCCACAGCCTTTAGACGAACAGTCATCAGCACAAGTTCGCCTCATGAAAACCGGAGATTCATACCGATCTGCCACGCCCCACTGTGTGGTGTGTTTGTTTAGTGTGTAGCGCAGTTGCACTACGGGGTGTTGAGCTGCTTATTATGTGTAGGTTTTTAAGGATGCAATGTGTCGAGCCTTATAGAGTCGAGCCTTCCTCTTGAGCCAGAGAGACCTATGTGACAAGGACCGAGTTGCTTCATGTGGGGTTCGATCCTACGATTTTCAGGTGGTTTCGTCGAAACTAACACCTTTAATGGGTGGTTTCACAGAGACTTGCCCTTCGCGGGGTTCGAACCTGTGCTTCTCAGGTACCTCAGCCACTAATATGCCTCTCCCCACTCATCCGGGGCAAATTCTCGCTAGAGAAGGGTTCGGCGCAGTGACAGAGAGCTCCGTAGAGCCCTCGGCGTCCCAGGCCTGGAAGCTGACCGCGGTGGCGGGGAGGTGGGACCTGTGAGACAGGGTGCCTCCCCTGGCGGGTCACGGTTTCCAATCGGTCAGAAGGTTTAGGAGAGGAGAGGGAGGAGAGTGTGGTCAACAGTCCGCTTCAAACCGCTTGAAAATCGGACACTCAGAGGCTGAGTTACCTCTTTGTGGAACTTTTTTTATTTTTCGTTCTGAGCCTAAGTCCACTTTTTTAGGGTGCTCTCGATTTCGCGCCGTCACCCGGTGGCAAAACCTCTTTCTGTGATCCTCCAGGCCTTAGGGGGATTTCCAGAAGGTGTCCGAGAAAGGTGCATGGTCGTCGGACTGACCGTTTTCGGTCGGGAGGGTATTTTGTGGAGCCTCCGCCACCACCCCCAACTTTTTCGTACCCATGGTTAACCAAAACCCTACCCATGGTTAACCAAAATGGACTTAGAAAAAATCCACAGTTTTCAGACCTCCAGAGGGGTAGGACCCTGCTCAAAGGTGTCCGAGAATACTGCACCTTCAGCGGACATGCCATG
This sequence comes from Sprattus sprattus, assembly GCF_963457725.1. Classification (NCBI taxonomy): domain Eukaryota; kingdom Metazoa; phylum Chordata; class Actinopteri; order Clupeiformes; family Clupeidae; genus Sprattus; species Sprattus sprattus. The sequence goes on from NC_137918.1 coordinate 393,493, forward strand.
AGCCTCTAGACCCCTCTATATCCTCCAGGAGGACCAGGATTTGAGGAACATGTGTCCGAGAACAGTGCACCTTCAGCGGACTGGCCCTGAGCAGCTACACCCCTGGTTACATCCTCCACAGGCACCAGGATGTGACAGAATGTGTCCGAGAATAGGTCACCTTCAGCGGACATGCCTTGAGCCTCTAGACCCCTATATATCCTCCGGGAGAGGGAGGAGAGTGTGGTCAACAGTCCGCTTCAAACCGCTTGAAAATCGGACACTCAGAGGCTGAGTTACCTCTTTGTGGAACTTTTTTTATTTTTCGTTCTGAGCCTAAGTCCACTTTTTTAGGGTGCTCTCGATTTCGCGCCGTTACCCGGTGGCAAAACCTCTTTCTGTGATCCTCCAGGCCTTAGGGGGATTTCCAGAAGGTGTCCGAGAAAGGTGCATGGTCGTCGGACTGACCGTTTTCGGTCGGGAGGGTATTTTGTGGAGCCTCCGCCACCACCCCCAACTTTTTCGTACCCATGGTTAACCAAAACCCTACCCATGGTTAACCAAAATGGACTTAGAAAAAATCCAGAATATTCAGACCTCCAGAGGGGTAGGACCCTGCTCAAAGGTGTCCGAGAATACTGCACCTTCAGCGGACATGCCATGAGCCTCTAGACCCCTCTATATCCTCCAGGAGGACCAGGATTTGAGGAACATGTGTCCGAGAACAGTGCACCTTCAGCGGACTGGCCATGTGCAGCTACACCCCTAGTTACATCCTCCACAGGCACCAGGATGTGACAGAATGTGTCCGAGAATAGGTCACCTTCAGCGGACATGCCTTGAGCCTCTAGACCCCTATATATCCTCCGGGAGAGGGAGGAGAGTGTGGTCAACAGTCCGCTTCAAACCGCTTGAAAATCGGACACTCAGAGGCTGAGTTACCTCTTTGTGGAACTTTTTTTATTTTTCGTTCTGAGTCTAAGTCCACTTTTTTAGGGTGCTCTCGATTTCGCGCCGTCACCCGGTGGCAAAACCTCTTTCTGTGATCCTCCAGGCCTGAGGGGGATTTTCAGAAGGTGTCCGAGAAAGGTGCATGGTCGTCGGACTGACCGTTTTCGGTCGGGAGGGTATTTTGTGGAGCCCTCGCCACCACCCCCAACTTTTTCGTACCCATGGTTAACCAAAACCCTACCCATGGTTAACCAAAATGGACTTAGAAAAAATCCAGAATATTCAGACCTCCAGAGGGGTAGGACCCTGCTCAAAGGTGTCCGAGAATACTGCACCTTCAGCGGACATGCCATGAGCCTCTAGACCCCTCTATATCCTCCAGGAGGACCAGGATTTGAGGAACATGTGTCCGAGAACAGTGCACCTTCAGCGGACTGGCCATGTGCAGCTACACCCCTAGTTACATCCTCCACAGGCACCAGGATGTGACAGAATGTGTCCGAGAATAGGTCACCTTCAGCGGACTGGCCATGTGCAGCTACACCCCTAGTTACATCCTCCACAGGCACCAGGATGTGAACATAATGTTTCCGAGGACAGAGCACCATCAACGGACTCTTTACCAGCTTCGAGTCCCTTGTTTTCGACTTCCAGAGGCACCATAATGTCAAAACATGTGTCCGCCAAAGATGCACCATCAACGGACTCTCTGCGAGCTTCGAGTCCCTTGTTTTCGACTTCCAGATGCACCATAATGTCAAAAACATGTGCCCAAGAAAGATGCACCATCAACGGACTCTCTATGAGCTTCTGGGGCCTTGTTACAATCCTCCAGGAGGCTTCTGAAAAGGAGCTCTCTATTCCCGAGATGGTACCCGGTGGCAAAACCTCTTTTTGGCATCCTCCAGGCTTAAGGGGAATCCTCAGAGAGTGTCCGAAAAAAGTGCACTGTCGTCGGACTGACCGTTTTGGCTCGGGAGGGTAGGCCATGGAGCTCGCGCCAGCACCCCAAACTTTTTTTTACCCATGGTTAACCAGTAACTATGAGTCTCTTAAGGTTCCATAAGAGAGTCATACTATGACTCTTATGGAAAAGTAACTATGACTCTCTTAAGGTTTTCATTCGTCTCTTAAGGTTTTCACACACACCTCCCCAGACAGGCCTAAGAAGCCTGCTGTTTATTAAAGGTCCCCAAAGGTCAGAGAGACACCCAGACAGCTCCAAACACTGCCCAGTGTGTTGGTTCACTTACTGGGAGGCCCACAGACACACACACCTCCCCAGACAGGCCTAAGAAGCCTGCTGTCTATTAAAGGTCCCCAAAGGTCAGAGAGACACACAGACAGCTCCCAGCACTGCCCAGTGTGTTGTGTTCACTTACTGGAAGGCCTACAGACACACACACCTCCCCAGACAGGCCTAAGAAGCTTGCTGTCTATTAAAGGTCCCCAAAGGTCAGAGAGATACACAGAGAGCTCCAAACACTGCCCAGTGTGTTGGGTTCACTTACTGGGAGGCCTACAGACACACACACCTCCCCAGACAGGCCTAAGAAGCCTGCTGTCTATTAAAGGTCCCCAGAGGTTAGAGAGACACACAGAGAGCTCCAAACACTGCCCAGTGTGTTGGGTTCACTTACTGGGAGGCCTACAGACACACACACCTCCCCAGACAGGCCTAATTAGCCTGCTGTCTATTAAAGGTCCCCAGAGGTCAGAGAGACACACAGAGAGCTCCAAACACTGCCCTGTGTACTGTATTAAGTCACAGCAAGCCCCAATGGCTCACACTTGTCTCCCTTTAGGCCCAAAAATTCTGCTTGCTATTAAAGCTCTCTGAGGGTCCCACAGACACACACAGAGCTCCCAACACTGCCCAGCACTAACCCTAACCCCCAGTACTGCCCTCAGCCCCAGCCCACTGCCCCCAAACACAGTGAGCTTCTTGAGGCTCCCACAGACACACACAGAGCTCCCAGCACTGCTGGACGTCTAACTGAGGTCGCCATTGAATTCTAGATAGCTCGCTCCGTTTCTCGCTTGCCGCCACAGCCTTTAGACGATCAGTCATCAGCACAAGTTCGCCTCATGAAAACCGGAGATTCATACCGATCTGCCACGCCCCACTGTGTGGTGTGTTTGTTTAGTGTGTAGCGCAGTTGCACTACGGGGTGTTGAGCTGCTTATTATGTGTAGGTTTTTAAGGATGCAATGTGTCGAGCCTTATAGAGTCGAGCCTTCCTCTTGAGCCAGAGAGACCTATGTGACAAGGACCGAGTTGCTTCATGTGGGGTTCGATCCTACGATTTTCAGGTGGTTTCGTCGAAACTAACACCTTTAATGGGTGGTTTCACCAAGACTTGCCCTTCGCGGGGTTCGAACCTGTGCTTCTCAGGTACCTCAGCCACTAATATGCCTCTCCCCACTCATCCGGGGCAAATTCTCGCTAGAGAAGGGTTCGGCGCGGTGACAGAGAGCTCCGTAGAGCCCTCGGCGTCCCAGGCCTGGAGGCTGACCGCGGTGGCGGGGAGGTGGGACCTGTGAGACAGGGTGCCTCCCCTGGCGGGTCACGGTTTCCAATCGGTCAGAATGTTTAGGAGAGGAGAGGGAGGAGAGTGTGGTCAACAGTCCGCTTCAAACCGCTTGAAAATCGGACACTCAGAGGCTGAGCTACCTCTTCGTCGAACTTTTTTTATTTTTCGTTCTGAGTCTAAGTCCACTTTTTTAGGGTGCTCTCGATTTCGCGCCGTCACCCGGTGGTAAAACCTCTTTCTGTGATCCTCCAGGCCTTAGGGGGATTTTCAGAAGGTGTCCAAGAAAGGTGCATGGTCGTCGGACTGACCGTTTTCGGTCGGGAGGGTATTTTGTGGAGCCTCCACCACCACCCCCAACTTTTTCGTACCCATGGTTAACCAAAACCCTACCCATGGTTAACCAAAATGGACTTAGAAAAAATCCACAGTTTTCAGACCTCCAGAGGGGTAGGACCCTGCTCAAAGGTGTCCAAGAATACTGCACCTTCAGCGGACATGCCATGAGCCTCTAGACCCCTCTATATCCTCCAGGAGGACCAGGATTTGAGGAACATGTGTCCGAGAACAGTGCACCTTCAGCGGACTGGCCCTGAGCAGCTACACCCCTGGTTACATCCTCCAAAAGCACCAGGATGTGACAGAATGTGTCCGAGAATAGGTCACCTTCAGCGGACTGGCCATGTGCAGCTGCACCCCTAGTAACATCCTCCACAGGAACCAGGATGTGACAGAATGTGTCCGAGAATAGGTCACCTTCAGCGGACTGACCATGTGCAGCTACACCCCTAGTTACATCCTCCACAGGCACCAGGATGTGACAGAATGTGTCCGAGAATAGGTCACATTCAGCGGACTGGCCATGTGCAGCTACACCCCTAGTTACATCCTCCACAGGCACCAGGATGTGAACATAATGTGTCCGAGGACAGAGCACCATGAGCAGCTACACCCCTGGTTACATCCTCCAAAAGCACCAGGATGTGACAGAATGTGTCCGAGAATAGGTCACCTTCAGCGGACTGGCCATGTGCAGCTGCACCCCTAGTAACATCCTCCACAGGCACCAGGATGTGACAGAATGTGTCCGAGAATAGGTCACCTTCAGCGGACTGACCATGTGCAGCTACACCCCTAGTTACATCCTCCACAGGCACCAGGATGTGACAGAATGTGTCCGAGAATAGGTCACCTTCAGCGGACTGGCCATGTGCAGCTACAACCCTAGTTACATCCTCCACAGGCACCAGGATGTGAACATAATGTGTCCGAGGACAGAGCACCATCAACGGACTCTTTACCAGCTTCGAGTCCCTTGTTTTCGACTTCCAGAGGCACCATAATGTCAAAAACATGTGTCCGCCAAAGATGCACCATCAACGGACTCTCTACGAGCTTCGAGTCCCTTGTTTTCGACTTCCAGATGCACCATAATGTCAAAAACATGTGCCCGAGAAAGATGCACCATCAACGGACTCTCTATGAGCTTCTGGGGCCTTGTTACAATCCTCCAGGAGGCTTCTGAAAAGGAGCTCTCTAGTCCCGAGATGGTACCCGGTGGCAAAACCTCTTTTTGGCATCCTCCAGGCTTAAGGGGAATCCTCAGAGAGTGTCCGAAAAAAGTGCACTGTCGTCGGACTGACCGTTTTGGCTCGGGAGGGTAGGCCATGGAGCTCGCGCCAGCACCCCCAACTTTTTTTTACCCATGGTTAACCAGTAACTATGAGTCTCTTAAGGTTCCATAAGAGAGTCATACTATGACTCTTATGGAAAAGTAACTATGACTCTGTCATAGGGTCGGGTTAAAAACGAATCTCAAGAACATTAAGGCTAAATAAATATCAGAGTTGATCCAAATGATTGAGGGAAGTTGGCTAGCAATAACCCCAATTATGGGATAAAGATTGGCTCTGAAAGAGGAAATAGCCTGGAAATTTACTGTGGGAGGAATCGGTGACTTGGTCGCACTGACAGGTGGGATTCTGTATCAGCACGGTGGCTCAGTGGGTAGGGCGCGGCACCACGAACCTGAAAAGCACAGGTTCGAAACCCGTAAAGGGTAAGATTTCAGAAGGAGAAAAATAACACACAAATTGCAATCAAACTCTGTAAACAGAACGTGGCAAACTCTGTAAACGGAGTGAGGCAAACTCTGTAAACAGAACGTGGCAAGTTCTTTAAACAGAAAATATAATATTTTGTTTTTATCTTTTTTTAAAGCCATTCGTCTCACACGATTCACCCTAGAAAGGCGCCCGGTGTACGCCGGAGTATCCTTTCTGCCCCCGGTGATTTCGTAAAGCATCCCAGGTGCTGAGGTCCCACGGGGCCTCTACTTGGGAGGGTAGGGAATTTCGGTCGACCCCTCCCGCTGGCAGGCCGTTGCTGAGGATTGTGTAAATCAGTTGTAAAAGTCACACAGCAATCATATAATATAAAATTATATGTTTTTCGGTTTCCTAACCGTTGTCGGCAGTGGAAGTCGATTGTAAAAATCACAGGTACGGTGTTGCACCCCGCACAGTAACCGGAACCCCACGGGGTGGGCAGAGAAATCTGCCAGAACATCCAGCAGGAATGGCTGCGATGAAGAAGGGCAAGACCACAGGTCGCAAGGCTAAGTGGTCTGTAAAAGAACTAAAAACTTTGATGGAGATGGAGGAGGCTCTCGAGCAAGGCCAATACTCTGTATATTACATGAATGTGGAAATTGCAAGTCAGCTTCCAGGTAGGTCCTCCCACGAAGTGAAAGAGAAAAGACAGTGCATGAGACGGCAATCTCACAGGAGAAGCACTAAGCTCTTACTACAGCCACGAGGGTTACAAGCAGTAACTGGCCTCAACAGAAAATTAAGGTGGCAAGCTGGTGCTCTCATTGACATGTACACTCACGAACACGAAATCAGGCGGGCGCTCACACTGGCAAGCAGGAAGGACCCGGGCGCAGCAGTGGCCATTGAGACCGCTACGGCGATGGTGATAAGGGAGGCGAGAAGAAAAGGTCCAGCGACCAAAAAGAACAGCAAAGCTGGCGAGCCGATGAAGCCCCAAAGCAAGCGAGAAATGAAGAGGGATGAGGTCCATAAACTCAGAAAACTAATGAGTACGGACCCGGCTAAGCTTGTTAGCTATGTCCTTGACGGGAGTGAAGCGACCGACTGCCCAGTCCCGCTGCCTCAATTACACGAAGTGTTTGAAAGGCGTTGGATGGGGTCAGAAGGTGCCTTCAAGGGCTTGGGAGGCTTTAAGGCCGCCAGCGGGGCGGACAACGAACACTTCTCCACCCTGTTCACCCCCGAAGAGGTGCTCACACACCTCAGAAAGACGGACAGGAAATCGGCACCAGGCACGGACGGCATCGGGCGGGATGACCTACTCCTCTGGGACCCGAAGGGTGTGAAGCTATCAAAACTCTTTGGCAGCTGGCTTGCGGCGAGGTTCATACCTCAGTGTGTAAAGCCCGCGAGAACTGTACTGATACCAAAGACCTCCGACCCTCTGCTGTTGAATGACCCGAATAACTGGCGCCCAATCACTATCGGCTCGATGCTGATGCGGCTGTTCTCACGACTGCTAAATGGGCGCCTTACGAAAGCCTGCACTATCCACGACAGGCAGCGAGGGTTCAGGGACTCTCCTGGCTGTAGTGAGAATCTTCACATCCTTCAAAGTCTGGTTAAAGCCAGCAGGAGGGAGAGAAAGTCACTAGCGGTGGTGCTCGTGGATGTGGCAAAGGCTTTCGATACGGTGACACACGAGCACTTGCTTGCAGTGCTCAGGCAGAGAGGTCTGGATGAACACATCATAAACACAATACAAAGCTCGTACGACGGGGGCGTAACTTGCATTGAAGCCGGGGGAGAACAATCTGAACCCATTGCAATGAAAGTCGGTGTGAAGCAGGGTGACCCACTGTCCCCATTGCTTTTCAATCTGGCTCTTGATCCACTGCTCCACACACTGGAAAGCCTCGGTAAGGGAGTAAAGATCGCAGACACAAAGCTGGTCTCGCTTGCATTCGCAGATGACCTGGTGCTGGTCAGCGACACATGGAAGAACATGGATTTCAATATCAGAATCCTGAATGACTTCTGTGCCCTGACGGGGCTTAAGGTGCACGCAAGCAAGTGCTTCGGCTTCATGGTTACCCCCTTGAAACACAGCATGAAAATGAAAGTGAATGACTGTCCCCCCTGGCAGATCGAGGGGACACCAATAGAAATGGTTGAAAGTGGAAGGGCGGTAAGATATCTGGGAATTCAGGTCGGTCCAGTGAGGGGCCTCGAGAAACCCGACATTCTCAAAGAGTTACAAGTGGCGCTGGATAAGGTAGGGGCGACACCATTAACTGCCCCTCAAAAGATTTGGCTGCTTAAGACCTTCATAATCCCCAGGCATTTCTACCGGGCCGACCACTGCGACTACAGTATAGTTCGGCTGCGACTGCTGGACCGGCTACTACGTAGCACAGTAAAAACATGGCTGGGTCTAGCGCAGACCACATGTGATGGGTTGCTCTATGCTAGAGCGAGAGACGGAGGTCTGGGGCTACAAAAGTTGAGCGCCGTTATTCCTGCTATGCAGGCAAAGCGGTTGTGGAAACTTTTGCACTCTGATGATGAAGTCATCAGAAAGATAGCCTGGGACCAGAACGGGCTGGAGGACTGGAGAAGAGCTTGGCTCAAAGCGGGCGGGCAACTGGAGAAATTACCAACTCCAGAGGGTGTGCAAGTAACGAACGTTACTGGAGCAGATGGGGCCCCTCAGCTATCCCGGTACAAGAGACCATGCGAGTGGCAAGATGTAGAGTTCGACCGGTGGGCAGGCAAATCGGTGCAGGGAGTTGGAATAGCCTGGTTCAAAGACTCTCCAGAGTCTAATGCCTGGCTCTCCAAACTCCCAAAAGTGCAACACAAATTCTGCTCACAAGCACTACAGCTACAAGCGAACGTCTACCCTACCAGGGAATTTATGGCAAGGGGCCAAAGCAAGTGGAACGCGAGTTGCCGAGGCTGTCACGCGAGGCTTGAGTCCGCCTCACACCTCCTCGGAGCATGTCCCAGCGGTAGGGCGAAACGACTGGAGCGACACAATTTTGCATGCCATCGACTGGCAGTCGCTGCGAAGAAGCAGGGCTGGGTTGTCCACAGGGAGAAAGAATTTGGAAGCAGACCAAATGTGAGACGCCCAGACTTGGTCTTTTGCAAAGATGGTAAGGCAATGGTGCTGGATGTGACAGTGCGGTTTGAAAGGAACATCAACACACTAAAACTCGCAGGCCGAGAGAAAGTAAAGCACTACAAACCCATCAAGTACTTGGTGAAACAGGTCATGGGTGTAGAGGAAGTGGAAATACACGGATTTCCACTGGGAGCGAGGGGCCTCTGGCATAAACCCAACAACAAGATCCTCAAGAGAATGGGACTTTCTAAGAGCAGTGCAAAAGCTCTCGCGTTGAGACTTTGTAAGAGTGTTCTGAGAGGATCCTTAACTATCTTGAGTGACATCCTACAAAGTAGGGATTGAATACTTTATATTAAAGTGAAA
>NC_137918.1:407500-435000 GCF_963457725.1 Sprattus sprattus
TATAAAGTATTCAATCCCTACTTTGTAGGATGTCACTCAAGATAGTTAAGGATCCTCTCAGAACACTCTTACAAAGTCTTGACGCAAGAGCTTTTGCACTGCTCTTAGAAAGTCCCATTCTCTTGAGGATCTTGTTGTTGGGTTTATGCCAGAGGCCCCTCGCTCCCAGTGGAAATCCGTGTATTTCCACTTCCTCTACACCCATGACCTGTTTCACCAAGTTCTTGATGGGTTTGTAGTGCTTTACTTTCTCTCGGCCTGCGAGTTTTAGTGTGTTGATGTTCCTTTCAAACCGCACTGTCACATCCAGCACCATTGCCTTACCATCTTTGCAAAAGACCAAGTCTGGGCGTCTCACATTTGGTCTGCTTCCAAATTCTTTCTCCCTGTGGACAACCCAGCCCTGCTTCTTCGCAGCGACTGCCAGTCGATGGCATGCAAAATTGTGTCACTCCAGTCGTTTCGCCCTACTGCTGGGACATGCTCCGAGGAGGTGTGAGGCGGACTCAAGCCTCGCGTGACAGCCTCGGCAACTCGCGTTCCACTTGCTTTGGCCCCTTGCCATAAATTCCCTGGTAGGGTAGACGTTCGCTTGTAGCTGTAGTGCTTGTGAGCAGAATTTGTGTTGCACTTTTGGGAGTTTGGAGAGCCAGGCATTAGACTCTGGAGAGTCTTTGAACCAGGCTATTCCAACTCCCTGCACCGACTTGCCTGCCCACCGGTCGAACTCTACATCTTGCCACTCGCATGGTCTCTTGTACCGGGATAGCTGAGGGGCCCCATCTGCTTCAGTAACGTTCGTTACTGGCACACCCTCTGGAGTTGGTAATTTCTCCAGTTGCCCGCCCTTTTTGAGCCAAGCTCTTCTCCAGTCCTCCAGCCCGTTCTGGTCCCAGGCTATCTTTCTGATGACTTCATCATCAGAGTGCAAAAGTTTCCACAACCGCTTTGCCTGCATAGCAGGAATAACGGCGCTCAACTTTTGTAGCCCCAGACCTCCGTCTCTCGCTCTAGCATAGAGCAACCCATCACATGTGGTCTGCGCTAGACCCAGCCATGTTTTTTACTGTGCTACGTAGTAGCCGGTCCAGCAGTCGCAGCCGAACTATACTGTAGTCGCAGTGGTCGGCCCGGTAGAAATGCCTGGGGATTATGAAGGTCTTAAGCAGCCAAATCTTTTGAGGGGCAGTTAATGGTGTCGCCCCTACCTTATCCAGCGCCACTTGTAACTTTTTGAGAATGTCGGGTTTCTCGAGGCCCCTCACTGGACCGACCTGAATTCCCAGATATCTTACCGCCCTTCCACTTTCAACCATTTCTATTGGTGTCCCCTCGATCTGCCAGGGGGGACAGTCATTCACTTTCATTTTCATGCTGTGTTTCAAGGGGGTAACCATGAAGCCGAAGCACTTGCTTGCGTGCACCTTAAGCCCCGTCAGGGCACAGAAGTCATTCAGTGTGTCGCTGACCAGCACCAGGTCATCTGCGAATGCAAGCGAGACCAGCTTTGTGTCTGCGATCTTTACTCCCTTACCGAGGCTTTCCAGTGTGTGGAGCAGTGGATCAAGAGCCAGATTGAAAAGCAATGGGGACAGTGGGTCACCCTGCTTCACACCGACTTTCATTGCAATGGGTTCAGATTGTTCTCCCCCGGCTTCAATGCAAGTTACGCCCCCGTCGTACGAGCTTTGTATTGTGTTTATGATGTGTTCATCCAGACCTCTCTGCCTGAGCACTGCAAGCAAGTGCTCGTGTGTCACCGTATCGAAAGCCTTTGCCACGTCCACGAGCACCACCGCTAGTGACTTTCTCTCCCTCCTGCTGGCTTTAACCAGACTTTGAAGGATGTGAAGATTCTCACTATAGCCAGGAGAGTCCCTGAACCCTCGCTGCCTGTCGTGGATAGTGCAGGCTTTCATAAGGCGCCCATTTAGCAGTCGTGAGAACAGCCGCATCAGCATCGAGCCGATAGTGATTGGGCGCCAGTTATTCGGGTCATTCAACAGCAGAGGGTCGGAGGTCTTTGGTATCAGTACAGTTCTCGCGGGCTTTACACACTGAGGTATGAACCCCGCCGCAAGCCAGCTGCCAAAGAGTTTTGATAGCTTCACACCCTTCGGGTCCCAGAGGAGTAGGTCATCCCGCCCGATGCCGTCCGTGCCTGGTGCCGATTTCCTGTCCGTCTTTCTGAGGTGTGTGAGCACCTCTTCGGGGGTGAACAGGGTGGAGAAGTGTTAGTTGTCCGCCCCGCTGGCGGCCTTAAAGCCTCCCAAGCCCTTGAAGGCACCTTCTGACCCCATCCAACGCCTTTCAAACACTTCGTGTAATTGAGGCAGCGGGACTGGGCAGTCGGTCGCTTCACTCCAATCAAGGACATAGCTAACAAGCTTAGCCGGGTCCGTACTCATTAGTTTTCTGAGTTTATGGACCTCATTCCTCTTCATTTCTCGCTTGCTTCGGGGCTTCATCGGCTCGCCAGCTTTGCTGTTCTTTTTGGTCGCTGGACCTTTTCTTCTCGCCTCCCTTATCACCATCGCCGTAGCGGTCTCAATGGCCACTGCTGTGCCCGGGTCCTTCCTGCTTGCCAGTGTGAGCGCCCGCCTGATTTCGTGTTCGTGAGTGTACATGTCAATGAGAGCACCAGCTTGCCACCTTAATTTTCTGTTGAGGCCAGTTACTGCTTGTAACCCTCGTGGCTGTATCAGCAGATTGAGTTCAGCAGGGATTTCCTGCCTCTCCAGGTTTGCCTCTGTTGGCTGCAGTAAGAGCTTAGTGCTTCTCCTGTGAGATTGCCGTCTCATGCACTGTCTTTTCTCTTTCACTTCGTGGGAGGACCTACCTGGAAGCTGACTTGCAATTTCCACATTCATGTAATATACAGAGTATTGGCCTTGCTCGAGAGCCTCCTCCATCTCCATCAAAGTTTTTAGTTCTTTTACAGACCACTTAGCCTTGCGACCTGTGGTCTTGCCCTTCTTCATCGCAGCCATTCCTGCTGGATGTTCTGGCAGATTTCTCTGCCCACCCCGTGGGGTTCCGGTTACTGTGCGGGGTGCAACACCGTACCTGTGATTTTTACAATCGACTTCCACTGCCGACAACGGTTAGGAAACCGAAAAACATATAATTTTATATTATATGATTGCTGTGTGACTTTTACAACTGATTTACACAATCCTCAGCAACGGCCTGCCAGCGGGAGGGGTCGACCGAAATTCCCTACCCTCCCAAGTAGAGGCCCCGTGGGACCTCAGCACCTGGGATGCTTTACGAAATCACCGGGGGCAGAAAGGATACTCCGGCGTACACCGGGCGCCTTTCTAGGGTGAAACGTGTGAGACGAATGGCTTTAAAAAAAGATAAAAACAAAATATTATATTTTCTGTTTAAAGAACTTGCCAGGTTCCTTTCACAGAGTTTGCTGAGTTCTGTTACAGAGTTTGCCACGTTCTGTTTACAGAGTTTGCCTCACTCCGTTTACAGAGTTTGCCGGGTTGTGTACACAGAGTTTGCCAAGTTCTGTCTTCAAAGTATGCCATGTTCTGCTTACAGAGTTTGCCACGTTCTGTTTACAGAGTTTGATTGTGATTTGTGTGTTATTTTTCTCCGGGGATTCATATGCAACTTAGGACATAGTTGCTTCAGGTGGGATTTGAACCTGCGATTCTCAGATGTTCTTCTGAAATCTTACCCGCGCCCTACCCACTGAGCCACCGTGCTGATACAGAATCCCACCTGTCAGTGCGACCAAGTCACCGATTCCTCCCACAGTAAATTTCCAGGCTATTTCCTCTTTCAGAGCCAATCTTTATCCCATAATTGGGGTTATTGCTAGCCAACTTCCCTCAATCATTTGGATCAACTCTGATATTTATTTAGCCTTAATGTTCTTGAGATTCGTTTTTGCCCCGACCCTATGACAGAGTCATAGTTACTTTTCCATAAGAGTCATAGTATGACTCTCTTATGGAACCTTAAGAGACTCATAGTTACTGGTTAACCATGGGTAAAAAAAAGTTGGGGGTGCTGGCGCGAGCTCCATGGCCTACCCTCCCGAGCCAAAACGGTCAGTCCGACGACAGTGCACTTTTTTCGGACACTCTCTGAGGATTCCCCTTAAGCCTGGAGGATGCCAAAAAGAGGTTTTGCCACCGGGTACCATCTCGGGACTAGAGAGCTCCTTTTCAGAAGCCTCCTGGAGGATTGTAACAAGGCCCCAGAAGCTCATAGAGAGTCCGTTGATGGTGCATCTTTCTTGGGCACATGTTTTTGACATTATGGTGCATCTGGAAGTCGAAAACAAGGGACTCGAAGCTCGCAGAGAGTCCGTTGATGGTGCATCTTTGGCGGACACATGTTTTGACATTATGGTGCCTCTGGAAGTCGAAAACAAGGGACTCGAAGCTGGTAAAGAGTCCGTTGATGGTGCTCTGTCCTCGGAAACATTATGTTCACATCCTGGTGCCTGTGGAGGATGTAACTAGGGGTGTAGCTGCACATGGCCAGTCCGCTGAAGGTGACCTATTCTCGGACACATTCTGTCACATCCTGGTGCCTGTGGAGGATGTAACTAGGGGTGTAGCTGCACATGGCCAGTCCGCTGAAGGTGCACTGTTCTCGGACACATGTTCCTCAAATCCTGGTCCTCCTGGAGGATATAGAGGGGTCTAGAGGCTCATGGCATGTCCGCTGAAGGTGCAGTATTCTCGGACACCTTTGAGCAGGGTCCTACCCCTCTGGAGGTCTGAATATTCTGGATTTTTTCTAAGTCCATTTTGGTTAACCGTGGGTAGGGTTTTGGTTAACCATGGGTACGAAAAAGTTAGGGGTGGTGGCGAGGGCTCCACAAAATACCCTCCCGACCGAAAACGGTCAGTCCGACGACCATGCACCTTTCTCGGACACCTTCTGAAAATCCCCCTAAGGCCTGGAGGATCACAGAAAGAGGTTTTGCCACCGGGTGACGGCGCGAAATCGAGAGCACCCTAAAAAAGTGGACTTAGACTCAGAACGAAAAATAAAAAAAGTTCCACAAAGAGGTAACTCAGCCTCTGAGTGTCCGATTTTCAAGCGGTTTGAAGCGGACTGTTGACCACACTCTCCTCCCTCTCCCGGAGGATATATAGGGGTCTAGAGGCTCAAGGCATGTCCGCTGAAGGTGACCTATTCTCGGACACATTCTGTCACATCCTGGTGCCTGTGGAGGATGTAACCAGGGGTGTAGCTGCTCAGGGCCAGTCCGCTGAAGGTGCACTGTTCTCGGACACATGTTCCTCAAATCCTGGTCCTCCTGGAGGATATAGAGGGGTCTAGAGGCTCATGGCATGTCCGCTGAAGGTGCAGTATTCTCGGACACCTTTGAGCAGGGTCCTACCCCTCTGGAGGTCTGAAAATTCTGGATTTTTTCTAAGTCCATTTTGGTTAACCATGGGTAGGGTTTTGGTTAACCATGGGTACGAAAAAGTTGGGGGTGGTGGCGAGGGCTCCACAAAATACCCTCTCGACCGAAAACGGTCAGTCCGACGACCATGCACCTTTCTCGGACACCTTCTGAAAATCCCCCTAAGGCCTGGAGGATCACAGAAAGAGGTTTTGCCACCGGGTGACGGCGCGAAATCGAGAGCACCCTAAAAAAGTGGACTTAGGCTCAGAACGAAAAATAAAAAAAGTTCCACAAAGAGGTAACTCAGCCTCTGAGTGTCCGATTTTCAAGCGGTTTGAAGCGGACTGTTGACCACACTCTCCTCCCTCTCCTCTCCTAAACCTTCTGACCGATTGGAAACCGTGACCCGCCAGGGGAGGCACCCTGTCTCACAGGTCCCACCTCCCCGCCACCGCGGTCAGCTTCCAGGCCTGGGACGCCGAGGGCTCTACGGAGCTCTCTGTCACTGCGCCGAACCCTTCTCTAGCGAGAATTTGCCCCGGATGAGTGGGGAGAGGCATATTAGTGGCTGAGGTACCTGAGAAGCACAGGTTCAAACCCCGCGAAGGGCAAGTCTCTGTGAAACCACCCATTAAAGGTGTTAGTTTCGACGAAACCACCTGAAAATCGTAGGATCGAACCCCACATGAAGCAACTCGGTCCTAGTCACATAGGTCTCTCTGGCTCAAGAGGAAGGCTCGACTCTATAAGGCTCGACACATTGCATCCTTAAAAACCTACACATAATAAGCAGCTCAACACCCCGTAGTGCAACTGCGCTACACACTAAACAAACACACCACACAGTGGGGCGTGGCAGATCGGTATGAATCTCCGGTTTTCATGAGGCGAACTTGTGCTGATGACTGATCGTCTGAAGGCTGTGGCGGCAAGCGAGAAACGGAGCGAGCTATCTAGAATTCAATGGCGACCTCAGTTAGACGTCCAGCAGTGCTGGGAGCTCTGTGTGTGTCTGTGGGAGCCTCAAGAAGCTCACTGTGTTTGGGGGCAGTGGGCTGGGGCTGAGGGCAGTACTGGGGGTTAGGGTTAGTGCTGGGCAGTGCTGGGACCTCTGTGTGTGTCTGTGGGACCCTCAGAGAGCTTTAATAGCAGGCAGAATTTTTGGGCCTAAAGGGAGACAAGTGTGAGCCATTGGGGCTTGCTGTGACTTAATACAGTACACAGGGCAGTGTTTGGAGCTCTCTGTGTGTCTCTCTGACCTCTGGGGACCTTTAATAGACAGCAGGCGAATTAGGCCTGTCTGGGGAGGTGTGTGTGTCTGTAGGCCTCCCAGTAAGTGAACCCAACACACTGGGCAGTGTTTGGAGCTCTCTGTGCGTCTCTCTGACCTCTGGGGACCTTTAATAGACAGCAGGCTTCTTAGGCCTGTCTGGGGAGGTGTGTGTGTCTGTAGGCCTCCCAGTAAGTGAACCCAACACACTGGGCAGTGTTTGGAGCTCTCTGTGTGTCTCTCTGACCTTTGGGGACCTTTAATAGACAGCAGGCTTCTTAGGCCTGTCTGGGGAGGTGTGTGTGTCTGTAGGCCTTCCAGTAAGTGAACACAACACACTGGGCAGTGCTGGGAGCTCTCTGTGTGTCTCTCTGACCTTTGGGGACCTTTAATAGACAGCAGGCTTCTTAGGCCTGTCTGGGGAGGTGTGTGTGTCTGTGGGCCTCCCAGTAAGTGAACCAACACACTGGGCAGTGTTTGGAGCTGTCTGGGTGTCTCTCTGACCTTTGGGGACCTTTAATAGACAGCAGGCTTCTTAGGCCTGTCTGGGGAGGTGTGTGTGAAAACCTTAAGAGACTAATGAAAACCTTAAGAGAGTCATAGTTACTTTTCCATAAGAGTCATAGTATGACTCTCTTATGGAACCTTAAGAGACTCATAGTTACTGGTTAACCATGGGTAAAAAAAAGTTGGGGGTGCTGGCGCGAGCTCCATGGCCTACCCTCCCGAGCCAAAACGGTCAGTCCGACGACAGTGCACTTTTTTCGGACACTCTCTGAGGATTCCCCTTAAGCCTGGAGGATGCCAAAAAGAGGTTTTGCCACCGGGTACCATCTCGGGACTAGAGAGCTCCTTTTCAGAAGCCTCCTGGAGGATTGTAACAAGGCCCCAGAAGCTCATAGAGAGTCCGTTGATGGTGCATCTTTCTTGGGCACATGTTTTTGACATTATGGTGCATCTGGAAGTCGAAAACAAGGGACTCGAAGCTCGCAGAGAGTCCGTTGATGGTGCATCTTTGGCGGACACATGTTTTGACATTATGGTGCCTCTGGAAGTCGAAAACAAGGGACTCGAAGCTGGTAAAGAGTCCGTTGATGGTGCTCTGTCCTCGGAAACATTATGTTCACATCCTGGTGCCTGTGGAGGATGTAACTAGGGGTGTAGCTGCACATGGCCAGTCCGCTGAAGGTGACCTATTCTCGGACACATTCTGTCACATCCTGGTGCCTGTAGAGGATGTAACTAGGGGTGTAGCGGCACATGGCCAGTCCGCTGAAGGTGCACTGTTCTCGGACACATGTTCCTCAAATCCTGGTCCTCCTGGAGGATATAGAGGGGTCTAGAGGCTCATGGCATGTCCACTGAAGGTGCAGTATTCTCGGACACCTTTGAGCAGGGTCCTACCCCTCTGGAGGTCTGAATATTCTGGATTTTTTCTAAGTCCATTTTGGTTAAACGTGGGTAGGGTTTTGGTTAACCATGGGTACGAAAAAGTTGGGGGTGGTGGCGAGGGCTCCACAAAATACCCTCCCGACCGAAAACGGTCAGTCCGACGACCATGCACCTTTCTCGGACACCTTCTGAAAATCCCCCTAAGGCCTGGAGGATCACAGAAAGAGGTTTTGCCACCGGGTGACGGCGCGAAATCGAGATCACCCTAAAAAAGTGGACTTAGACTCAGAACGAAAAATAAAAAAAGTTCCACAAAGAGGTAACTCAGCCTCTGAGTGTCCGATTTTCAAGCGGTTTGAAGCGGACTGTTGACCACACTCTCCTCCCTCTCCCGGAGGATATATAGGGGTCTAGAGGCTCAAGGCATGTCCGCTGAAGGTGACCTATTCTCGGACACATTCTGTCACATCCTGGTGCCTGTGGAGGATGTAACCAGGGGTGTAGCTGCTCAGGGCCAGTCCGCTGAAGGTGCACTGTTCTCGGACACATGTTCCTCAAATCCTGGTCCTCCTGGAGGATATAGAGGGGTCTAGAGGCTCATGGCATGTCCGCTGAAGGTGCAGTATTCTCGGACACCTTTGAGCAGGGTCCTACCCCTCTGGAGGTCTGAAAATTCTGGATTTTTTCTAAGTCCATTTTGGTTAACCATGGGTAGGGTTTTGGTTAACCATGGGTACGAAAAAGTTGGGGGTGGTGGCGAGGGCTCCACAAAATACCCTCCCGACCGAAAACGGTCAGTCCGACGACCATGCACCTTTCTCGGACACCTTCTGAAAATCCCCCTAAGGCCTGGAGGATCACAGAAAGAGGTTTTGCCACCGGGTGACGGCGCGAAATCGAGAGCACCCTAAAAAAGTGGACTTAGGCTCAGAACGAAAAATAAAAAAAAGTTCCACAAAGAGGTAACTCAGCCTCTGAGTGTCCGATTTTCAAGCGGTTTGAAGCGGACTGTTGACCACACTCTCCTCCCTCTCCTCTCCTAAACCTTCTGACCGATTGGAAACCGTGACCCGCCAGGGGAGGCACCCTGTCTCACAGGTCCCACCTCCCCGCCACCGCGGTCAGCTTCCAGGCCTGGGACGCCGAGGGCTCTACGGAGCTCTCTGTCACTGCGCCGAACCCTTCTCTAGCGAGAATATGCCCCGGATGAGTGGGGAGAGGCATATTAGTGGCTGAGGTACCTGAGAAGCACAGGTTCGAACCCCGCGAAGGGCAAGTCTCTGTGAAACCACCCATTAAAGGTGTTAGTTTCGACGAAACCACCTGAAAATCGTAGGATCGAACCCCACATGAAGCAACTCGGTCCTAGTCACATAGGTCTCTCTGGCTCAAGAGGAAGGCTCGACTCTATAAGGCTCGACACATTGCATCCTTAAAAACCTACACATAATAAGCAGCTCAACACCCCGTAGTGCAACTGCGCTACACACTAAACAAACACACCACACAGTGGGGCGTGGCAGATCGGTATGAATCTCCGGTTTTCATGAGGCGAACTTGTGCTGATGACTGATCGTCTGAAGGCTGTGGCGGCAAGCGAGAAACGGAGCGAGCTATCTAGAATTCAATGGCGACCTCAGTTAGACGTCCAGCAGTGCTGGGAGCTCTGTGTGTGTCTGTGGGAGCCTCAAGAAGCTCACTGTGTTTGGGGGCAGTGGGCTGGGGCTGAGGGCAGTACTGGGGGTTAGGGTTAGTGCTGGGCAGTGCTGGGAGCTCTGTGTGTGTCTGTGGGACCCTCAGAGAGCTTTAATAGCAGGCAGAATTTTTGGGCCTAAAGGGAGACAAGTGTGAGCCATTGGGGCTTGCTGTGACTTAATACAGTACACAGGGCAGTGTTTGGAGCTCTCTGTGTGTCTCTCTGACCTCTGGGGACCTTTAATAGACAGCAGGCTAATTAGGCCTGTCTGGGGAGGTGTGTGTGTCTGTAGGCCTCCCAGTAAGTGAACCCAACACACTGGGCAGTGTTTGGAGCTCTCTGTGCGTCTCTCTGACCTCTGGGGACCTTTAATAGACAGCAGGCTTCTTAGGCCTGTCTGGGGAGGTGTGTGTGTCTGTAGGCCTCCCAGTAAGTGAACCCAACACACTGGGCAGTGTTTGGAGCTCTCTGTGTGTCTCTCTGACCTTTGGGGACCTTTAATAGACAGCAGGCTTCTTAGGCCTGTCTGGGGAGGTGTGTGTGTCTGTAGGCCTTCCAGTAAGTGAACACAACACACTGGGCAGTGCTGGGAGCTCTCTGTGTGTCTCTCTGACCTTTGGGGACCTTTAATAGACAGCAGGCTTCTTAGGCCTGTCTGGGGAGGTGTGTGTGTCTGTGGGCCTCCCAGTAAGTGAACCAACAAACTGGGCAGTGTTTGGAGCTGTCTGGGTGTCTCTCTGACCTTTGGGGACCTTTAATAGACAGCAGGCTTCTTAGGCCTGTCTGGGGAGGTGTGTGTGAAAACCTTAAGAGACTAATGAAAACCTTAAGAGAGTCATAGTTACTTTTCCATAAGAGTCATAGTATGACTCTCTTATGGAACCTTAAGAGACTCATAGTTACTGGTTAACCATGGGTAAAAAAAAGTTGGGGGTGCTGGCGCGAGCTCCATGGCCTACCCTCCCGAGCCAAAACGGTCAGTCCGACGACAGTGCACTTTTTTCGGACACTCTCTGAGGATTCCCCTTAAGCCTGGAGGATGCCAAAAAGAGGTTTTGCCACCGGGTACCATCTCGGGACTAGAGAGCTCCTTTTCAGAAGCCTCCTGGAGGATTGTAACAAGGCCCCAGAAGCTCATAGAGAGTCCGTTGATGGTGCATCTTTCTCGGGCACATGTTTTTGACATTATGGTGCATCTGGAAGTCGAAAACAAGGGACTCGAAGCTCGCAGAGAGTCCGTTGATGGTGCATCTTTGGCGGACACATGTTTTGACATTATGGTGCCTCTGGAAGTCGAAAACAAGGGACTCGAAGCTGGTAAAGAGTCCGTTGATGGTGCTCTGTCCTCGGAAACATTATGTTCACATCCTGGTGCCTGTGGAGGATGTAACTAGGGATGTAGCTGCACATGGCCAGTCCGCTGAAGGTGACCTATTCTCGGACACATTCTGTCACATCCTGATGCCTGTGGAGGATGTAACCAGGGGTGTAGCTGCTCAGGGCCAGTCCGCTGAAGGTGCACTGTTCTCGGACACATGTTCCTCAAATCCTGGTCCTCCTGGAGGATATAGAGGGGTCTAGAAGCTCATGGCATGTCCGCTGAAGGTGCAGTATTCTCGGACACCTTTGAGCAGGGTCCTACCCCTCTGGAGGTCTGAAAATTCTGGATTTTTTCTAAGTCCATTTTGGTTAACCATGGGTAGGGCTTTGGTTAACCATGGGTACGAAAAAGTTGGGGGTGGTGGCGAGGGCTCCACAAAATACCCTCCCGACCGAAAACGGTCAGTCCGACGACCATGCTCCTTTCTCGGACACCTTCTGAAAATCCCCCTAAGGCCTGGAGGATCACAGAAAGAGGTTTTGCCACCGGGTGACGGCGCGAAATCGAGAGCACCCTAAAAAAGTGGACTTAGACTCAGAACGAAAAATAAAAAAAGTTCCACAAAGAGGTAACTCAGCCTCTGAGTGTCCGATTTTCAAGCGGTTTGAAGCGGACTGTTGACCACACTCTCCTCCCTCTCCCGGAGGATATATAGGGGTCTAGAGGCTCAAGGCATGTCCGCTGAAGGTGACCTATTCTCGGACACATTCTGTCACATCCTGGTGCCTGTGGAGGATGTAACCAGGGGTGTAGCTGCTCAGGGCCAGTCCGCTGAAGGTGCACTGTTCTCGGACACATGTTCCTCAAATCCTGGTCCTCCTGGAGGATATAGAGGGGTCTAGAGGCTCATGGCATGTCCGCTGAAGGTGCAGTATTCTCGGACACCTTTGAGCAGGGTCCTACCCCTCTGGAGGTCTGAAAACTGTGGATTTTTTCTAAGTCCATTTTGGTTAACCATGGGTAGGGTTTTGGTTAACCATGGGTACGAAAAAGTTGGGGGTGGTGGCGGAGGCTCCACAAAATACCCTCCCGACCGAAAACGGTCAGTCCGACGACCATGCACCTTTCTCGGACACCTTCTGAAAACCCCCCTAAGGCCTGGAGGATCACAGAAAGAGGTTTTGCCACCGGGTGTAGGCGCGAAATCAAGAGCACCCTAAAAAAGTGGACTTAGGCTCAGAACGAAAAATAAAAAAAGTTCCACAAAGAGGTAACTCAGCCTCTGAGTGTCCGATTTTCAAGCGGTTTGAAGCGGACTGTTGACCACACTCTCCCCCCTCTCCTCTCCTAAACCTTCTGACCGATTGGAAACCGTGACCCGCCAGGGGAGGCACCCTGTCTCACAGGTCCCACCTCCCCGCCACCGCGGTCAGCTTCCAGGCCTGGGACGCCGAGGGCTCTACGGAGCTCTCTGTCACTGCGCCGAACCCTTCTCTAGCGAGAATTTGCCCCGGATGAGTGGGGAGAGGCATATTAGTGGCTGAGGTACCTGAGAAGCACAGGTTCGAACCCCGCGAAGGGCAAGTCTCTGTGAAACCACCCATTAAAGGTGTTAGTTTCGACGAAACCACCTGAAAATCGTAGGATCGAACCCCACATGAAGCAACTCGGTCCTTGTCACATAGGTCTCTCTGGCTCAAGAGGAAGGCTCGACTCTATAAGGCTCGACACATTGCATCCTTAAAAACCTACACATAATAAGCAGCTCAACACCCCGTAGTGCAACTGCGCTACACACTAAACAAACACACCACACAGTGGGGCGTGGCAGATCGGTATGAATCTCCGGTTTTCATGAGGCGAACTTGTGCTGATGACTGATCGTCTGAAGGCTGTGGCGGCAAGCGAGAAACGGAGCAAGCTATCTAGAATTCAATGGCGACCTCAGTTAGACGTCCAGCAGTGCTGGGAGCTCTGTGTGTGTCTGTGGGAGCCTCATGAAGCTCACTGTGTTTGGGGGCAGTGGGCTGGGGCTGAGGGCAGTACTGGGGGTTAGGGTTAGTGCTGGGCAGTGCTGGGAGCTCTGTGTGTGTCTGTGGGACCCTCAGAGAGCTTTAATAGCAGGCAGAATTTTTGGGCCTAAAGGGAGACAAGTGTGAGCCATTGGGGCTTGCTGTGACTTAATACAGTACACAGGGCAGTGTTTGGAGCTCTCTGTGTGTCTCTCTGACCTCTGGGGACCTTTAATAGACAGCAGGCTAATTAGGCCTGTCTGGGGAGGTGTGTGTGTCTGTAGGCCTCCCAGTAAGTGAACCCAACACACTGGGCAGTGTTTGGAGCTCTCTGTGTGTCTCTCTGACCTCTGGGGACCTTTAATAGACAGCAGGCTTCTTAGGCCTGTCTGGGGAGGTGTGTGTGTCTGTAGGCCTCCCAGTAAGTGAACCCAACACACTGGGCAGTGTTTGGAGCTCTCTGTGTATCTCTCTGACCTTTGGGGACCTTTAATAGACAGCAGGCTTCTTAGGCCTGTCTGGGGAGGTGTGTGTGTCTGTAGGCCTTCCAGTAAGTGAACACAACACACTGGGCAGTGCTGGGAGCTGTCTGTGTGTCTCTCTGACCTTTGGGGACCTTTAATAGACAGCAGGCTTCTTAGGCCTGTCTGGGGAGGTGTGTGTGTCTGTGGGCCTCCCAGTAAGTGAACCAACACACTGGGCAGTGTTTGGAGCTGTCTGGGTGTCTCTCTGACCTTTGGGGACCTTTAATAGACAGCAGGCTTCTTAGGCCTGTCTGGGGAGGTGTGTGTGAAAACCTTAAGAGACTAATGAAAACCTTAAGAGAGTCATAGTTACTTTTCCATAAGAGTCATAGTATGACTCTCTTATGGAACCTTAAGAGACTCATAGTTACTGGTTAACCATGGGTTAAAAAAAGTTGGGGGTGCTGGCGCGAGCTCCATGGCCTACCCTCCCGAGCCAAAACGGTCAGTCCGACGACAGTGCACTTTTTTCGGACACTCTCTGAGGATTCCCCTTAAGCCTGGAGGATGCCAAAAAGAGGTTTTGCCACCGGGTACCATCTCGGGACTAGAGAGCTCCTTTTCAGAAGCCTCCTGGAGGATTGTAACAAGGCCCCAGAAGCTCATAGAGAGTCCGTTGATGGTGCATCTTTCTTGGGCACATGTTTTTGACATTATGGTGCATCTGGAAGTCGAAAACAAGGGACTCGAAGCTCGCAGAGAGTCCGTTGATGGTGCTTCTTTGGCGGACACATGTTTTGACATTATGGTGCCTCTGGAAGTCGAAAACAAGGGACTCGAAGCTGGTAAAGAGTCCGTTGATGGTGCTCTGTCCTCGGAAACATTATGTTCACATCCTGGTGCCTGTGGAGGATGTAACTAGGGGTGTAGCTGCACATGGCCAGTCCGCTGAAGGTGACCTATTCTCGGACACATTCTGTCACATCCTGGTGCCTGTGGAGGATGTAACTAGGGGTGTAGCTGCACATGGCCAGTCCGCTGAAGGTGCACTGTTCTCGGACACATGTTCCTCAAATCCTGGTCCTCCTGGAGGATATAGAGGGGTCTAGAGGCTCATGGCATGTCCGCTGAAGGTGCAGTATTCTCGGACACCTTTGAGCAGGGTCCTACCCCTCTGGAGGTCTGAATATTCTGGATTTTTTCTAAGTCCATTTTGGTTAACCATGGGTAGGGTTTTGGTTAACCATGGGTACGAAAAAGTTGGGGGTGGTGGCGAGGGCTCCACAAAATACCCTCCCGACCGAAAACGGTCAGTCCGACGATCATGCACCTTTCTCGGACACCTTCTGAAAATCCCCCTAAGGCCTGGAGGATCACAGAAAGAGGTTTTGCCACCGGGTGACGGCGCGAAATCGAGAGCACCCTAAAAAAGTGGACTTAGACTCAGAACGAAAAATAAAAAAAGTTCCACAAAGAGGTAACTCAGCCTCTGAGTGTCCGATTTTCAAGCGGTTTGAAGCGGACTGTTGACCACACTCTCCTCCCTCTCCCGGAGGATATATAGGGGTCTAGAGGCTCAAGGCATGTCCGCTGAAGGTGACCTATTCTCGGACACATTCTGTCACATCCTGGTGCCTGTGGAGGATGTAACCAGGGGTGTAGCTGCTCAGGGCCAGTCCGCTGAAGGTGCACTGTTCTCGGACACATGTTCCTCAAATCCTGGTCCTCCTGGAGGATATAGAGGGGTCTAGAGGCTCATGGCATGTCCGCTGAAGGTGCAGTATTCTCGGACACCTTTGAGCAGGGTCCTACCCCTCTGGAGGTCTGAAAACTGTGGATTTTTTCTAAGTCCATTTTGGTTAACCATGGGTAGGGTTTTGGTTAACCATGGGTACGAAAAAGTTGGGGGTGGTGGCGGAGGCTCCACAAAATACCCTCCCGACCGAAAACGGTCAGTCCGACGACCATGCACCTTTCTCGGACACCTTCTGAAAACCCCCCTAAGGCCTGGAGGATCACAGAAAGAGGTTTTGCCACCGGGTGTAGGCGCGAAATCAAGAGCACCCTAAAAAAGTGGACTTAGGCTCAGAACGAAAAATAAAAAAAGTTCCACAAAGAGGTAACTCAGCCTCTGAGTGTCCGATTTTCAAGCGGTTTGAAGCGGACTGTTGACCACACTCTCCCCCCTCTCCTCTCCTAAACCTTCTGACCGATTGGAAACCGTGACCCGCCAGGGGAGGCACCCTGTCTCACAGGTCCCACCTCCCCGCCACCGCGGTCAGCTTCCAGGCCTGGGACGCCGAGGGCTCTACGGAGCTCTCTGTCACTGCGCCGAACCCTTCTCTAGCGAGAATTTGCCCCGGATGAGTGGGGAGAGGCATATTAGTGGCTGAGGTACCTGAGAAGCACAGGTTCGAACCCCGCGAAGGGCAAGTCTCTGTGAAACCACCCATTAAAGGTGTTAGTTTCGACGAAACCACCTGAAAATCGTAGGATCGAACCCCACATGAAGCAACTCGGTCCTTGTCACATAGGTCTCTCTGGCTCAAGAGGAAGGCTCGACTCTATAAGGCTCGACACATTGCATCCTTAAAAACCTACACATAATAAGCAGCTCAACACCCCGTAGTGCAACTGCGCTACACACTAAACAAACACACCACACAGTGGGGCGTGGCAGATCGGTATGAATCTCCGGTTTTCATGAGGCGAACTTGTGCTGATGACTGATCGTCTGAAGGCTGTGGCGGCAAGCGAGAAACGGAGCAAGCTATCTAGAATTCAATGGCGACCTCAGTTAGACGTCCAGCAGTGCTGGGAGCTCTGTGTGTGTCTGTGGGAGCCTCATGAAGCTCACTGTGTTTGGGGGCAGTGGGCTGGGGCTGAGGGCAGTACTGGGGGTTAGGGTTAGTGCTGGGCAGTGCTGGGAGCTCTGTGTGTGTCTGTGGGACCCTCAGAGAGCTTTAATAGCAGGCAGAATTTTTGGGCCTAAAGGGAGACAAGTGTGAGCCATTGGGGCTTGCTGTGACTTAATACAGTACACAGGGCAGTGTTTGGAGCTCTCTGTGTGTCTCTCTGACCTCTGGGGACCTTTAATAGACAGCAGGCTAATTAGGCCTGTCTGGGGAGGTGTGTGTGTCTGTAGGCCTCCCAGTAAGTGAACCCAACACACTGGACCTTTTCTTCTCGCCTCCCTTATCACCATCGCCGTAGCGGTCTCAATGGCCACTGCTGCTTCCGGGTCCTTCCTGCTTGCCAGTGTGAGCGCCCGCCTGATTTCGTGTTCGTGAGTGTACATGTCAATGAGAGCACCAGCTTGCCACCTTAATTTTCTGTTGAGGCCAGTTACTGCTTGTAACCCTCGTGGCTTTATCAGCAGATTGAGTTCAGCAGGGATTTCCTGCCTCTCCAGGTTTGCCTCTGTTGGCTGCAGTAAGAGCTTAGTGCTTCTCCTGTGAGATTGCCGTCTCATGCACTGTCTTTTCTCTTTCACTTCGTGGGAGGACCTACCTGGAAGCTGACTTGCAATTTCCACATTCATGTAATATACAGAGTATTGGCCTTGCTCGAGAGCCTCCTCCATCTCCATCAAAGTTTTTAGTTCTTTTACAGACCACTTAGCCTTGCGACCTGTGGTCTTGCCCTTCTTCATCGCAACCATTCCTGCTGGATGTTCTGGCAGATTTCTCTGCCCACCCCGTGGGGTTCCGGTTACTGTGCGGGGTGCAACACCGTACCTGTGATTTTTACAATCGACTTCCACTGCCGACAACGGTTAGGAAACCGAAAAACATATAATTTTATATTATATGATTGCTGTGTGACTTTTACAACTGATTTACACAATCCTCAGCAACGGCCTGCCAGCGGGAGGGGTCGACCGAAATTCCCTACCCTCCCAAGTAGAGGCCCCGTGGGACCTCAGCACCTGGGATGCTTTACGAAATCACCGGGGGCAGAAAGGATACTCCGGCGTACACCGGGCGCCTTTCTAGGGTGAAACGTGTGAGACGAATGGCTTTAAAAAAAGATAAAAACAAAATATTATATTTTCTGTTTAAAGAACTTGCCAGGTTCTTTTCACAGAGTTTGCCAAGTTCTGTCTTCAAAGTATGCCATGTTCTGCTTACAGAGTTTGCCACGTTCTGTTTACAGAGTTTGATTGCGATTTGTGTGTTATTTTTCTCCGGGGATTCATATGCAACTTAGTTGCTTCAGGTGGGATTTGAACCTGCGATTCTCAGATGTTCTTCTGAAATCTTACCCTTTGCGGGTTTTGAACCTGTGCTCTTCAGGTTCGTGGTGCCGCGCCCTACCCACTGAGCCAGCGTGCTGATACAGAATCCCACCTGTCAGTGCGACCAAGTCACCGATTCCTCCCACAGTAAATTTCCAGGCTATTTCCTCTTTCAGAGCCAATCTTTATCCCATAATTGGGGTTATTGCTAGCCAACTTCCCTCAATCATTTGGATCAACTCTGATATTTATTTAGCCTTAATGTTCTTGAGATTCGTTTTTGCCCCGACCCTATGACAGAGTCATAGTTACTTTTCCATAAGAGTCATAGTATGACTCTCTTATGGAACCTTAAGAGACTCATAGTTACTGGTTAACCATGGGTAAAAAAAAGTTGGGGGTGCTGGCGCGAGCTCCATGGCCTACCCTCCCGAGCCAAAACAGTCAGTCCGACGACAGTGCACTTTTTTTGGACACTCTCTGAGGATTCCCCTTAAGCCTGGAGGATGCCAAAAAGAGGTTTTGCCACCGGGTACCATCTCGGGACTAGAGAGCTCCTTTTCAGAAGCCTCCTGGAGGATTGTAACAAGGCCCCAGAAGGTCATAGAGAGTCCGTTGATGGTGCATCTTTCTCGGGCACATGTTTTTGACATTATGGTGCATCTGGAAGTCGAAAACAAGGGACTCGAAGCTCGCAGAGAGTCCGTTGATGGTGCATCTTTGGCGGACACATGTTTTTGACATTATGGTGCCTCTGGAAGTCGAAAACAAGGGACTCGAAGCTGGTAAAGAGTCCGTTGATGGTGCTCTGTCCTCGGACACATTATTTTCACATCCTGGTGCCTGTGGAGGATGTAACTAGGGGTGTAGCTGCACATGGCCAGTCCGCTGAAGGTGCATCTTTCTCGGGCACATGTTTTTGACATTATGGTGCATCTGGAAGTCGAAAACAAGGGACTCGAAGCTCGCAGAGAGTCCGTTGATGGTGCATCTTTGGCGGACACATGTTTTTGACATTATGGTGCCTCTGGAAGTCGAAAACAAGGGACTCGAAGCTGGTAAAGAGTACGTTGATGGTGCTCTGTCCTCGGACACATTCTGTCACATCCTGGTGCCTGTGGAGGATGTAACTAGGGGTGTAGCTGCACATGGCCAGTCCGCTGAAGGTGACCTATTCTCGGACACATTCTGTCACATCCTGGTGCCTGTGGAGGATGTAACTAGGGGTGTAGCTGCACATGGTCAGTCCGCTGAAGGTGACCTATTCTCGGACACATTCTGTCACATCCTGGTGCCTGTGGAGGATGTTACTAGGGGTGCAGCTGCACATGGCCAGTCCGCTGAAGGTGACCTATTCTCGGACACATTCTGTCACATCCTGGTGCCTGTGGAGGATGTAACCAGGGGTGTAGCTGCTCAGGGCCAGTCCGCTGAAGGTGCAATGTTCTCGGACACATGTTCCTCAAATCCTGGTCCTCCTGGAGGATATAGAGGGGTCTAGAGGCTCATGGCATGTCCGCTGAAGGTGCAGTATTCTCGGACACCTTTGAGCAGGGTCCTACCCCTCTGGAGGTCTGAAAACTGTGGATTTTTTCTAAGTCCATTTTGGTTAACCATGGGTAGGGTTTTGGTTAACCATGGGTACGAAAAAGTTGGGGGTGGTGGCGGAGGCTCCACAAAATACCCTCCCGACCGAAAACGGTCAGTCCGACGACCATGCACCTTTCTCGGACACCTTCTGAAAATCCCCCTAAGGCCTGGAGGATCACAGAAAGAGGTTTTGCCACCGGGTGACGGCGCGAAATCGAGAGCACCCTAAAAAAGTGGACTTAGAATCAGAACGAAAAACAAAAAAAGTTCCACAAAGAGGTAACTCAGCCTCTGAGTGTCCGATTTTCAAGCGGTTTGAAGCGGACTGTTGACCACACTCTCCTCCCTCTCCCGGAGGATATATAGGGGTCTAGAGGCTCAAGGCATGTCCGCTGAAGGTGACCTATTCTCGGAAACATTCTGTCACATCCTGGTGCCTGTGGAGGATGTAACCAGGGGTGTAGCTGCTCAGGGCCAGTCCGCTGAAGGTGCCCTGTTCTCGGACACATGTTCCTCAAATCCTGGTCCTCCTGGAGGATATAGAGGGGTCTAGAGGCTCATGGCATGTCCGCTGAAGGTGCAGTATTCTCGGACACCTTTGAGCAGGGTCCTACCCCTCTGGAGGTCTGAAAACTGTGGATTTTTTCTAAGTCCATTTTGGTTAACCATGGGTAGGGTTTTGGTTAACCATGGGTACGAAAAAGTTGGGGGTGGTGGCGGAGGCTCCACAAAATACCCTCCCGACCGAAAACGGTAAGTCCGACGACCATGCACCTTTCTCGGACACCTTCTGGAAATCCCCCTAAGGCCTGGAGGATCACAGAAAGAGGTTTTGCCACCGGGTGACGGCGCGAAATCGAGAGCACCCTAAAAAAGTGGACTTAGGCTCAGAACGAAAAATAAAAAAAGTTCCACAAAGAGGTAACTCAGCCTCTGAGTGTCCGATTTTCAAGCGGTTTGAAGCGGACTGTTGACCACACTCTCCTCCCTCTCCTCTCCTAAACCTTCTGACCGATTGGAAACCGTGACCCGCCAGGGGAGGCACCCTGTCTCACAGGTCCCACCTCCCCGCCACCGCGG
Source organism: Sprattus sprattus (assembly GCF_963457725.1). Lineage (NCBI taxonomy): Eukaryota > Metazoa > Chordata > Actinopteri > Clupeiformes > Clupeidae > Sprattus > Sprattus sprattus. Next base: position 427,946 of record NC_137918.1, read on the forward strand.
TCAGCCTCCAGGCCTGGGACGCCGAGGGCTCTACGGAGCTCTCTGTCACTGCGCCGAACCCTTTTCTAGCGAGAATTTGCCCCGGATGAATGGGGAGAGGCATATTAGTGGCTGAGGTACCTGAGAAGCACAGGTTCGAACCCCGCGAAGGGCAAGTCTCTATGAAACCACCCATTAAAGGTGTTAGTTTCGACGAAACCACCTGAAAATCGTAGGATCGAACCCCACATGAAGCAACTCGGTCCTTGTCACATAGGTCTCTCTGGCTCAAGAGGAAGGCTCGACTCTATAAGGCTCGACACATTGCATCCTTAAAAACCTACACATAATAAGCAGCTCAACACCCCGTAGTGCAACTGCGCTACACACTAAACAAACACACCACACAGTGGGGCGTGGCAGATCGGTATGAATCTCCGGTTTTCATGAGGCGAACTTGTGCTGATGACTGATCGTCTGAAGGCTGTGGCGGCAAGCGAGAAACGGAGCGAGCTATCTAGAATTCAATGGCGACCTCAGTTAGACGTCCAGCAGTGCTGGGAGCTCTGTGTGTGTCAGTGGGAGCCTCAAGAAGCTCACTGTGTTTGGGGGCAGTGGGCTGGGGCTGAGGGCAGTACTGGGGGTTAGGGTTAGTGCTGGGCAGTGCTGGGAGCTCTGTGTGTGTCTGTGGGACCCTCAGAGAGCTTTAATAGCAGGCAGAATTTTTGGGCCTACAGGGAGACAAGTGTGAGCCATTGGGGCTTGCTGTGACTTAATACAGTACACAGGGCAGTGTTTGGAGCTCTCTGTGTGTCTCTCTGACCTCTGGGGACCTTTAATAGACAGCAGGCTAATTAGGCCTGTCTGGGGAGGTGTGTGTGTCTGTAGGCCTCCCAGTAAGTGAACCCAACACACTGGGCAGTGTTTGGAGCTCTCTGTGTGTCTCTCTGACCTCTGGGGACCTTTAATAGACAGCAGGCTTCTTAGGCCTGTCTGGGGAGGTGTGTGTGTCTGTAGGCCTCCCAGTAAGTGAACCCAACACACTGGGCAGTGTTTGGAGCTCTCTGTGTGTCTCTCTGACCTTAATAGACAGCAGGCTTCTTAGGCCTGTCTAGGGAGGTGTGTGTGTCTGTAGGCCTTCCAGTAAGTGAACACAACACACTGGGCAGTGCTGGGAGCTCTCTGTGTGTCTCTCTGACCTTTGGGGACCGTTAATAGACAGCAGGCTTCTTAGGCCTGTCTGGGGAGGTGTGTGTGTCTGTAGGCCTCCCAGTAAGTGAACCCAACACACTGGGCAGTGTTTGGAGCTCTCTGTGTGTCTCTCTGACCTTAATAGACAGCAGGCTTCTTAGGCCTGTCTAGGGAGGTGTGTGTGTCTGTAGGCCTTCCAGTAAGTGAACACAACACACTGGGCAGTGCTGGGAGCTCTCTGTGTGTCTCTCTGACCTTTGGGGACCGTTAATAGACAGCAGGCTTCTTAGGCCTGTCTGGGGAGGTGTGTGTGTCTGTGGGCCTCCCAGTAAGTGAACCAACACACTGGGCAGTGTTTGGAGCTGTCTGGGTGTCTCTCTGACCTTTGGGGACCTTTAATAGACAGCAGGCTTCTTAGGCCTGTCTGGGGAGGTGTGTGTGAAAACCTTAAGAGACTAATGAAAACCTTAAGAGAGTCATAGTTACTTTTCCATAAGAGTCATAGTATGACTCTCTTATGGAACCTTAAGAGACTCATAGTTACTGGTTAACCATGGGTAAAAAAAAGTTGGGGGTGCTGGCGCGAGCTCCATGGCCTACCCTCCCGAGCCAAAACGGTCAGTCCGACGACAGTGCACTTTTTTCGGACACTCTCTGAGGATTCCCCTTAAGCCTGGAGGATGCCAAAAAGAGGTTTTGCCACCGGGTACCATCTCGGGACTAGAGAGCTCCTTTTCAGAAGCCTCCTGGAGGATTGTAACAAGGCCCCAGAAGCTCATAGAGAGTCCGTTGATGGTGCATCTTTCTCGGGCACATGTTTTTGACATTATGGTGCATCTGGAAGTCGAAAACAAGGGACTCGAAGCTCGCAGAGAGTCCGTTGATGGTGCATCTTGGGCGGACACATGTTTTTGACATTATGGTGCCTCTGAAAGTCGAAAACAAGGGACTCGAAGCTGGTAAAGAGTCCGTTGATGGTGCTCTGTCCTCGGACACATTATGTTCACATCCTGGTGCCTGTGGAGGATGTAACTAGGGGTGTAGCTGCACATGGCCAGTCCGCTGAAGGTGACCTATTCTCGGACACATTCTGTCACATCCTGGTGCCTGTGGAGGATGTAACTAGGGGTGTAGCTGCACATGGTCAGTCCGCTGAAGGTGACCTATTCTCGGACACATTCTGTCACATCCTGGTGCCTGTGGAGGATGTTACTAGGGGTGCAGCTGCATATGGCCAGTCCGCTGAAGGTGACCTATTCTCGGACACATTCTTTCACATCCTGGTGCCTTTGGAGGATGTAACCAGGGGTGTAGCTGCTCAGGGCCAGTCCGCTGAAGGTGCACTGTTCTCGGACACATGTTCCTCAAATCCTGGTCCTCCTGGAGGATATAGAGGGGTCTAGAGGCTCATGGCATGTCCGCTGAAGGTGCAGTATTCTCGGACACCTTTGAGCAGGGTCCTACCCCTCTGGAGGTCTGAAAACTGTGGATTTTTTCTAAGTCCATTTTGGTTAACCATGGGTAGGGTTTTGGTTAACCATGGGTACGAAAAAGTTGGGGGTGGTGGCGGAGGCTCCACAAAATACCCTCCCGACCGAAAACGGTCAGTCCGACGACCATGCACCTTTCTCGGACACCTTCTGGAAATCCCCCTAAGGCCTGGAGGATCACAGAAAGAGGTTTTGCCACCGGGTGACGGCGCGAAATCGAGAGCACCCTAAAAAAGTGGACTTAGACTCAGAACGAAAAATAAAAAAAGTTCCACAAAGAGGTAACTCAGCCTCTGAGTGTCCGATTTTCAAGCGGTTTGAAGCGGACTGTTGACCACACTCTCCTCCCTCTCCCGGAGGATATATAGGGGTCTAGAGGCTCAAGGCATGTCCGCTGAAGGTGACCTATTCTCGGACACATTCTGTCACATCCTGGTGCCTGTGGAGGATGTAACCAGGGGTGTAGCTGCTCAGGGCCAGTCCGCTGAAGGTGCACTGTTCTCGGACACATGTTCCTCAAATCCTGGTCCTCCTGGAGGATATAGAGGGGTCTAGAGGCTCATGGCATGTCCGCTGAAGGTGCAGTATTCTCGGACACCTTTGAGCAGGGTCCTACCCCTCTGGAGGTCTGAAAACTGTGGATTTTTTCTAAGTCCATTTTGGTTAACCATGGGTAGGGTTTTGGTTAACCATGGGTACGAAAAAGTTGGGGGTGGTGGCGGAGGCTCCACAAAATACCCTCCCGACCGAAAACGGTCAGTCCGACGACCATGCACCTTTCTCGGACACCTTCTGGAAATCCCCCTAAGGCCTGGAGGATCACAGAAAGAGGTTTTGCCACCGGGTGACGGCGCGAAATCGAGAGCACCCTAAAAAAGTGGACTTAGGCTCGGAACGAAAAATAAAAAAAGTTCCACAAAGAGGTAACTCAGCCTCTGAGTGTCCGATTTTCAAGCGGTTTGAAGCGGACTGTTGACCACACTCTCCTCCCTCTCCTCTCCTAAACCTTCTGACCGATTGGAAACCGTGACCCGCCAGGGGAGGCACCCTGTCTCACAGGTCCCACCTCCCCGCCACCGCGGTCAGCCTCCAGGCCTGGGACGCCGAGGGCTCTACGGAGCTCTCTGTCACTGCGCCGAACCCTTTTCTAGCGAGAATTTGCCCCGGATGAATGGGGAGAGGCATATTAGTGGCTGAGGTACCTGAGAAGCACAGGTTCGAACCCCGCGAAGGGCAAGTCTCTGTGAAACCACCCATTAAAGGTGTTAGTTTCGACGAAAACACCTGAAAATCGTAGGATCGAACCCCACATGAAGCAACTCGGTCCATGTCACATAGGTCTCTCTGGCTCAAGAGGAAGGCTCGACTCTATAAGGCTCGACACATTGCATCCTTAAAAACCTACACATAATAAGCAGCTCAACACCCCGTAGTGCAACTGCGCTACACACTAAACAAACACACCACACAGTGGGGCGTGGCAGATCGGTATGAATCTCCGGTTTTCATGAGGCGAACTTGTGCTGATGACTGATCGTCTGAAGGCTGTGGCGGCAAGCGAGAAACGGCGCGAGCTATCTAGAATTCAATGGCGACCTCAGTTAGACGTCCAGCAGTGCTGGGAGCTCTGTGTGTGTCTGTGGGAGCCTCAAGAACCTCACTGTGTTTGGGGGCAGTGGGCTGGGACTGAGGGCAGTACTGGGGGTTAGGGTTAGTGCTGGGCAGTGCTGGGAGCTCTGTGTGTGTCTGTGGGACCCTCAGAGAGCTTTAATAGCAGGCAGAATTTTTGGGCCTAAAGGGAGACAAGTGTGAGCCATTGGGGCTTGCTGTGACTTAATACAGTACACAGGGCAGTGTTTGGAGCTCTCTGTGTGTCTCTCTGACCTCTGGGGACCTTTAATAGACAGCAGGCTAATTAGGCCTGTCTGGGGAGGTGTGTGTGTCTGTAGGCCTCCCAGTAAGTGAACCCAACACACTGGGCAGTGTTTGGAGCTCTCTGTGTGTCTCTCTGACCTCTGGGGACCTTTAATAGACAACAGGCTTCTTAGGCCTGTCTGGGGAGGTGTGTGTGTCTGTAGGCCTCCCAGTAAGTGAACCCAACACACTGGGCAGTGTTTGGAGCTCTCTGTGTGTCTCTCTGACCTTAATAGACAGCAGGCTTCTTAGGCCTGTCTAGGGAGGTGTGTGTGTCTGTAGGCCTTCCAGTAAGTGAACACAACACACTGGGCAGTGCTGGGAGCGCTCTGTGTGTCTCTCTGACCTTTGGGGACCGTTAATAGACAGCAGGCTTCTTAGGCCTGTCTGGGGAGGTGTGTGTGTCTGTGGGCCTCCCAGTAAGTGAACCAACACACTGGGCAGTGTTTGGAGCTGTCTGGGTGTCTCTCTGACCTTTGGGGACCTTTAATAGACAGCAGGCTTCTTAGGCCTGTCTGGGGAGGTGTGTGTGAAAACCTTAAGAGACTAATGAAAACCTTAAGAGAGTCATAGTTACTTTTCCATAAGAGTCATAGTATGACTCTCTTATGGAACCTTAAGAGACTCATAGTTACTGGTTAACCATGGGTAAAAAAAAGTTGGGGGTGCTGGCGCGAGCTCCATGGCCTACCCTCCCGAGCCAAAACGGTCAGTCCGACGACAGTGCACTTTTTTCGGACACTCTCTGAGGATTCCCCTTAAGCCTGGAGGATGCCAAAAAGAGGTTTTGCCACCGGGTACCATCTCGGGACTAGAGAGCTCCTTTTCAGAAGCCTCCTGGAGGATTGTAACAAGGCCCCTGAAGCTCATAGAGAGTCCGTTGATGGTGCATCTTTCTCGGGCACATGTTTTTGACATTATGGTGCATCTGGAAGTCGAAAACAAGGGACTCGAAGCTCGCAGAGAGTCCGTTGATGGTGCATCTTTGGCGGACACATGTTTTTGACATTATGGTGCCTCTGGAAGTCGAAAACAAGGGACTCGAAGCTGGTAAAGAGTCCGTTGATGGTGCTCTGTCCTCGGACACATTATGTTCACATCCTGGTGCCTGTGGAGGATGTAACTAGGGGTGTAGCTGCACATGGCCAGTCCGCTGAAGGTGACCTATTCTCGGACACATTCTGTCACATCCTGGTGCCTGTGGAGGATGTAACTAGGGGTGTAGCTGCACATGGTCAGTCCGCTGAAGGTGACCTATTCTCGGACACATTCTGTCACATCCTGGTGCCTGTGGAGGATGTTACTAGGGGTGCAGCTGCATATGGCCAGTCCGCTGAAGGTGACCTATTCTCGGACACATTCTGTCACATCCTGGTGCCTTTGGAGGATGTAACCAGGGGTGTAGCTGCTCAGGGCCAGTCCGCTGAAGGTGCACTGTTCTCGGACACATGTTCCTCAAATCCTGGTCCTCCTTGAGGATATAGAGGGGTCTAGAGGCTCATGGCATGTCCGCTGAAGGTGCAGTATTCTCGGACACCTTTGAGCAGGGTCCTACCCCTCTGGAGGTCTGAATATTCTGGATTTTTTCTAAGTCCATTTTGGTTAACCATGGGTAGGGTTTTGGTTAACCATGGGTACGAAAAAGTTGGGGGTGGTGGCGAGGGCTCCACAAAATACCCTCCCGACCGAAAACGGTCAGTCCGACGACCATGCACCTTTCTCGGACACCTTCTGAAAATCCCCCTAAGGCCTGGAGGATCACAGAAAGAGGTTTTGCCACCGGGTGACGGCGCGAAATCGAGAGCACCCTAAAAAAGTGGACTTAGGCTCAGAACGAAAAATAAAAAAAGTTCCACAAAGAGGTAACTCAGCCTCTGAGTGTCCGATTTTCAAGCGGTTTGAAGCGGACTGTTGACCACATTCTCCTCCCTCTCCCGGAGGATATATAGGGGTCTAGAGGCTCAAGGCATGTCCGCTGAAGGTGACCTATTCTCGGACAAATTCTATCACATCCTGGTGCCTGTGGAGGATGTAACCAGGGGTGTAGCTGCTCAGGGCCAGTCCGCTGAAGGTGCACTGTTCTCGGACACATGTTCCTCAAATCCTGGTCCTCCTGGAGGATATAGAGGGGTCTAGAGGCTCATGGCATGTCCGCTGAAGGTGCAGTATTCTCGGACACCTTTGAGCAGGGTCCTACCCCTCTGGAGGTCAGAAAACTGTGGATTTTTTCTAAGTCCATTTTGGTTAACCATGGGTAGGGTTTTGGTTAACCATGGGTACGAAAAAGTTGGGGGTGGTGGCGAGGGCTCCACAAAATACCCTCCCGACCGAAAACGGTCAGTCCGACGACCATGCACCTTTCTCGGACACCTTCTGAAAATCCCCCTAAGGCCTGGAGGATCACAGAAAGAGGTTTTGCCACCGGGTGACGGCGCGAAATCGAGAGCACCCTAAAAAAGTGGACTTAGGCTCAGAACGAAA
>NC_137918.1:442500-482500 GCF_963457725.1 Sprattus sprattus
CAACTAAATTATAAATAGTAAGCTGCCTTTCAGCACAAAAAAGTTTTAGCCTCCAAATAATAAATTATTGAATGGGGAGGAGGATCCAGTGTGGGTGATTCGTAGGGAATAAAGAATGACTTGTGTTCATAGAGAGTCAGGTTTATTCTGATACAAGGGGAGCTATTCAGTAACCTGGGACAAGAGTGCCTGTTGCGGGTATCGAACCGGTGGCTTTCAGGTGATATTGTATATCTTGCACTTAACGGGTTTTGAACCGTTGCTTCTCACGTTCGTAGTGCTGTACCCTACCCGCTATGCTACCGTGATGGTACAGGTTCCAAGCATTTCTCACAACATTTTCGTCTCCTCCCTATTCCCTTGGAATTTTTTGCGACCAAGATTTTTGATTTAAGCTTTTTTCATGAGGCAATGTCCGATTGTCTCGAGATCGGACTATGTCGCAAAGCGGGCAAGGCTTGTTCCCAAACGTCCTAACCCAAATGTCCCGAAAGTGCCTCAAATGTTAGTTATGTTCCCAATTGTCCTAACCCAACTGTCCCTACCCAAATGTCCCAATTGGGATCGAACCGGCAACCCCCCGGTTACCAGCCCTAAACCCTAACCAGTAGGCCACGGCTGCCCCACAGAAAGAACTCCCAACCCGGCCGGTTAAACCAGCAAAATATAAACCTTAAGAGAGTCACTGTTACTTTACCTTAAGAGAGTCACTGTTACTGTGGTTTTTATTCTTCTCAAATGTCAGTTATGTTCTCAATTGTCCCAAAAAGTTGGGGGTAGTGGCGCGAGCTCCATGGTAGACCCCCCCGAGCCAAAATAGTCAGTCCGACGAACATGCACTATTCTCCGAAACCCCAATGTCCCAAAAGTGCCTCAGATGTCAGTTATGTTCCCAATTGTCCCTACCCAAACGTCCCTTTTTAACCATATAAAAACCAGCAAAAAGCTGAAAAATTAGTAATTTTCTCATTTTTCCTTCTGGTCAGGGATCGAACCGGACACCCTCCGGTTACCAGCCCCAGCTGCCGACTACACGACCGGCTAATTTTTTTTGGACCTGAAAAGATTCTGAAAAGATTTGGCCAATCACGTTCACACCAGTTTGCAGAGTTGAGAACAATTGACCAATCACGGCAGAAATCCTGCAGAGCAACGTCAGGAGAAATGCTGGAGGGGCGACGTCACATTGTTTACGCTACGTGCAGGTAATTCAAAGAGTGAAGTTAAACTACGGGCAATCAACCGAGGCAGATTATCTTGACCTGGTGAGTATTAACACATTTGAACACACTGCTGTTAGATACTGAACCAATTTAACCTCTAATGTTTAGCTAGCTTTCAATCTTAAAAAACACTCTTGGTTATCCGACTGGAATTTCGCTACAAACACTCTGTTATCGGACTGGAATTTCGTTAGTTCTCATCAGCGTTTCCATTGCTAATGTTAATTGTTAGTGTTGTATGATATAACTTAAGTTATAATTTATTTCACCCGTTGTTTTATGTTGTCGTATCCATGTATTTAGCCATCTAGCTACTTTACAAACACTACCTTATGACTGGAAGTTCGCTATATTATGGGGGCTTATGAGGGCTATGAATGAGAATGAGAATGTTTGGACTGTCAATCAGTATTTTCTTCACGATCGTTTAAATTCAGATGTATAAAATAATGTATTGGGAGGTAGTCATATGAATACAGGCTCTTTTACAAATGTTTAGGTTTCTACAATCACTGTTGTTTTATGTTGTCGTATCGATGTATTTAGCCATATAGCTAAGTTACAAACACTCCCTTATCTTACTGGAAGTAAGCTATATTAAGGAGGCTTTTAGCTACGAGTGCTATGAATGAATGAGAATGTTTGGACTGTGAATCAGTATTTTCTACACGATCGTTTCAATTCAGATGTATAAACAAATTTATTGGGAGGTAGTCATATGAATACAGTCTCTTTTACACATGTTTAGGTAGCTACTCTCACTGTTGATGTCATGGAATTTCACTCGTTCTCATCAGCAAATCCTTTGCTTATGTTATCTGTTAGTAATATGTAGTGTGGTTAATTCATGAGCTGTGTTTCAAACATGGACAAAGTATAGCCTATGTGGCTTTTGCCACCACTGTGTTTTTCATAGGGTTATTAATATAACAAGGTAGATGGTCTGCTCTTCATGTTCCTGCATTTATGTTATTGTCATGCATTAAAAACAATGTGCATGCATATGTCACCAAAGGCAACATCTTTAAAGTCACACGAGGAGATGGCAGACACAGAGTGGATTGTCATTGGCAGGAAGGTAACACACCTACCAAGTTTATTTGGAGTTGCTGTTGCCTCCTGCCTCTTTAGTTCATATCAAGGGAACTAATTGAATGTGTGTGTGTCTGTGTTTACAGGTGTCAAACCCCCGTATCGGGGTGGAGTCGTTGCTGCTGACAGTCTCTGTAAAGCATCAGCCCAGCAGAAGGCAGGGAGAGCCAGAGGCTGTCCGGGGAAGTGCTTCAGACTCTAGACAGAGAAGGCCTACAAGACATAGATGCAGGTATAACATGCACACACGCTCAGACACACGCACGCACATATACAGGCCAGGATGAACAGACACCCACAAGCGGGCACGCACAGACATATGCAGGTGGGCAGACACGCACGCACAAACAGATGCGCACAGGCACCGAGCACACGCAGATACACACCCACACCCAGGTGTACGCATTCAGGCAGGCTTGCAGGCCCGCCGCGCAGACACAGGCAGGCACGCCGCGTAGGCACAGGCAGGCACGCCACGTAGGCACAGGCAGGAGAGCCACACTGACACAGGCAGGCAGACACGCACGCTGCGCAGTCACAGGCAGGCAGGCACATGCAGGCCAGGACGCACAGACACCCACCACCGGGCATGCACAGACAGATGCAGGTAGGCAGACACGCACGCACAAACTGACGCACACAGGCACCGAACACACACAGATACACACCCAGGTGTACGCATGCAGGCAGGCTTGCAGGCACGCCGCGCAGGCATAGGCAGGCACGCCACGCAGGCACGCCGCGGAGGTAAAGGCAGGAGAGCCACGCAGACACAGGCAGGCACGCCGCGGAGGTAAAGGCAGGAGAGCCACGCAGACACAAGCAGGCACCCAAGCATGCCGCACAGTCACAGGAAGACACACACAGACGCACACAAACACAGAGGCAGGTACACACGCACAACTCAACTCTCTACACAAAGACAGAGATGCATTTAGAACACATGCACACACACACTCACACACTGCTCAACAACCTCCAGCTGCCAGGCAAAAGGGAGGTTCTTACTTCCACCACACTGGTCATTTGGTTTGTCACTGGTTCTCCCAACTGAATGGCATGTGGGCTGCTCTAAGTGTTTGTTTGTTTGTATTGTGTCCCTTTGTAGTTGTAAATTCCTCGTGGGGGGAGAGCTGCGCATCATCGTAGTGCTATTGGGGAGCGTTCCTGGTGGACGGGTCAACCAGTGGCGGACCTAGTCATTTGGGGGCCTAAGGCGAAAACATAGCCAGGGGCCCTCTTCATCCGTCCTTTTAATGCAAAAAAAAAAGGGCCACCTCAAAGCAGGGGCGGACTGGGGGGAAAAAGTGGCCCGGGAGTTGTCTGTCAGAGCGGCCCACTTAATATACGGCGCGTTGCCCGCTCAATGTATGCAAAATACCCATACACTTAACATAATTTTGGATGATTACAAAGAAATAACATTATATATGTTTTTTAATAACATTTGGATCCACAAATTTGCCTGGATGGACACATGGAATAAAATGATACTGGCTATTGTAACACTCCAAGGAAGGTAGGGCCTATAGTTTGCTAGATGAATATGTTTAACTCTGGGCTAGTATCAGATGGTTAGGCCTATATGTATAACTACAGAGCCTTTAGGAATAAATGTCAGCAGAGAAAGAGTACACAATTTTTTTGATAATGATTAGGGCGACCTACATTAAGCAATATCATTTTTTTTGTAGGCTGATTAACTCATACAGCAATACCTTTTTGTATAGTAGATGGCAGCACACAATCAAAATATTTCCCCTCTACCTACATAGCTACAGTAGCTAGTTATATGGAAGAAAGTTGCATTCAGGAGCCTTCATAAGCAAACATGATTTGGCTCCGCATTAAATTATCCCACTTTTTCATTATCCACATGTCTCAAATGTTGTATGATGCAACATAGCTTTACAGGACACATAAATGTCCAGTAACAACGTAAAGAAGGGGGCAACATATAAGTCAAAACCAACTTTATTTATTGACTGATCTCAAAAGTATTGGCTTACAAAAGCTAACTAAGTCTTCACAAAGAAAATAACTCAGTGTTAGGGCAAAAAGCGAACATTCACACTGTACAACCTATGAAAAGTGACAGCGGTAGCCTACAAATAAAGAAATACAGACCGCGTTAGCCACTTCACAGCGTGCTAGCCATGATTTTCTTTCGTTCCAATTCTTGGATGTAGGGTTCCACCCTTTATAGAAACCTGTTGAATCGATACATTTGGTGTAGGAAGTCCTAATTGTTTTGTTGTCAATTTATCTTAATTAGTACACCGACAGAGAAAAAAATCTCCTTTTCCTGAAAGCAGTTCGTCGCCACAATCGCCCTTAAGGTCCGCCGCCACTGGTTTGAACTTTGTTGTAGAAATGAACAGAACAGAACATACGATGGGGTGCAAACATCAGTGGTAATGGTAGTGTTGCATGCTGGGTGTGTGATTATGTGTGTGTGTGTGTGTGTGTGTGTGTGTAGGGGTGTTAAAGGTGTCTACGAGCGAGACATGCAAGTATTAGGCTAGAGTGATTAACATTTAATAACAAATAAACATAGTAAGACTGACGGAGGAGATTAGAAAATAGTAAGACAATAGTAACCATGAGTGTGAATACAGGTCACTAGGAGTAGTATAAATAGCAGACAGTGAATCCCGTTGGTTATCATGACAGGTATATAATGTATTCGCTTAAGCAAGGAAAACTGTCGCAACCGACGATATCTGCGGGAGGGCCGGTTGGTTATGGACTTAGGCCGTCCCATCAGTGCCTGGGTGGGCAATTTATCGTGGGCTTTCTGCTGGGTGAGGGCCTAAGGCAGTTGCCTAGTTCGCCTTAATGGTAGGTCCGCCACTGGGGTCAACGCAGATCCATCTGCATGCTTGAAAGTGACAAAGCGGGTCCCTGCAACACTGGCCGGTAGCGACTTGCTGTGTGGATTGTATACTGGATTTGGATATCTTTGGTGTGGGACACTATTGCTGTGTTTTTTTTTTCTGTGGATTTTATATGTGGGGCGTGGTTTTAGTATTGCAAACTGATAATACCTTTTGGGGGGAAGGCGGTATCATGCTTTTGTGTGGATATTGTGTGGATGCTTTTATGTTATACATGGTTGGCTATTAGTGGTGTTTATGCCTATCGCCTAGTGGGGTTCTATGTACGGTGGCTCTGTGCCTACAGTCTTGTATCCAGTCTCCTTGTGGCAAATAAACATTTGTATAACCATTTCTGATTCTGAGTGTTGTCTGTGACCTGAGTGTTGCTGTACAAGGGGGTTTTTCAATGACAATGTGTGTTAAACAGCACACAGATTACAATAAAAACAATTATGATAATAATAATAATGATGATGATGAAAAATAATATACAGGGATGATACCAAGGACAACATTAATAAAAGTAACATTGCATGTTATTAACTAGTCAATACAAATGATAGACACTGAATTATGGAAAGATCTGCATGCGATGATCCCTTGGCAGTGGACATTCTGGTTCTTCAGGTATGTGGGAGAAGAAATAAATAATTATTATACATAAAGAACACAAATGTATTTGTATGAGACAATTGTTTAAATTTAGATAGAAATATAGTGGGGTTGTTGAGTTTTGTGTTCTCATTAATAGTTTTTTATGTTGCTGATTTGTATCCTATTGTGTCAAATATACTAATTTTATGTGTTCTGTAAGTTATGGGAAATGCACTTATGGAGCTCTTAATTTGATATAAATATCCGCGGAGAGGATGTGAAAAAAACGGAACTCATAATTCCCAAATTGTAGGTTCGTATCCCGTCTGCAGACAAAACCAGTTGTGGGTCCAAATATTGTTAAAGCAGTTAGAAATGCATTTCTCAGATAGGTATGGATGCAGAAACACCCACATTTTCTTCCTCCTTCCTCCTCTCTTCTTTTCTCCTCTCTTTTCTCCCTTTTTCCTTCTTCCCCCTCTTTTTGCTCCCCCCCCCTCTTAGATGGCCTTATGGGCCCCAGCTTCAGCCACAGCTGCCGACTACAAGACCGGCTAATTTTTTTTAGACCTGAAAAGATTCTGAAAAGATTTGGCCAATCACGTTCACACCAGTTTGCAGAGTTGATAACAATTGACCAATCACGGCAGAAATCCTGGAGAGCGCCGTCGGGCAGCACGCACGGCAGAAATGCTGGAGCGCGACGTCAGGCGACGTCACTTAGCTGACGCTGGACCTGGAGGGGGGGGCGGGCAAATCGAAAATGCAAACCTCTGGATAGCTCAAATAGCCAGAAGATGCGTCCGTAATTCAAACAACTTCAAGGAAGCAATCCTCCCTCTAAAGCTGTATCAAGTTAAATAAACCGAGGAAATTTGTCGACATGGTGAGTATTTACACATTAACTACACTGCTGAATGGGATAATTGTTTTGTGTATAGCTAGCTTTCTACCTTTAAAACGCTATAATTTATCTGACTAAAATGTCGCTATATTTTAGAGATGTTGCTTTTGGCGACATAGATGCATACAATTAATTTTTAAATGCATGACAATAACATAAGTCGTATACCTGCAGATCATATTTACTTTAATTATTGAAGTCATTTCCCCTTGGTTTAGCTAGCTTTTTACCTAAGCTGCTTTCTCTGACTGCAATTTCGCTTTCGCTCATGCCTTTGGTCTGCTAATATAATCTGTTAGTCTTGTACAATATAACTTGAAGTATTGAAGTATTGAAGTAATTATTCCCGTTGTTGTCATTTCGATTTATTTAGCTATATAGCTATCTTATAATCACTCTGTTATCTGTACTGGAATTACGCTAGTCCTCGTCAAATAACGTTAACTATATTAAGGGTGCTTTTACGTGGGCTATGAATGAATGATAACGAAATGTTTTGACTGTGAATAAGAGTATTTTATGCACAATCGCTTAAATTCAGATGTATAAACGAAATATTGAGAGGTTGTACAGGTAATGGCAGGAAAGGGAGACAGTGGTGAGGAGGGGGGTTCACCTGTGTGGAGAATAGGGCTAATACTATTACAGGGAAGATGGTCTGCTCTTCATGGATTTATGTTATTTTCATTCATTAAAAACAATGTGCAATTACTATGTCACCAAAGGCAAAATCTGTGAAGTCACACAAGGCAATGTCAGAATCAGAATGGTTGGCACGTTTGAGAAAGTTTGCCAGCACTGGATCCTGGCCTGCCGGGGGTGGGAACAAGCCAGCACCAAGGCAGAAGAAGTGGTACGAGCTGTATCAAAGGGTATGACTATATACATGGCACAGTATAATGTATTTATTGTTATTAAGTCATTATAACATGTATTAAATAGGATAAAAGGCAATGTTCCCACAAGGAAATCCAAATGTAAAAAGCAAATCAGTTACATCATATCTCTGTGACTACACATACGAAAATGAAAACTCAAACAATTGTATAACTTTTATTTCTAGATTGAAAAATGTCCAATGCAGACACAAGGACAGAGGTCTTTGTTTGGTCTAGTAAGGGCGTGTGTTTGTGGATTCCACACTCAGAAGGTAACGCTGGTCAATTCAAGACTCAAAAAGTGTGTGTGTGTGTGTGTATCAATATGCAAACTAATTTGTGATGTCTCTACAGCCAACTGGAGCAAGTACTGCCTCTGGGCCTGCAGGGCCGCAGACGGCAGCAGCCAGGCAAAGTCCTACTGGGCCTGCAGGGCAGCAGTCGGCAGCAGTGGGTCCGGTTCAAGGCACTGCAGGGCCGCAGACGGCAGCAGCCAGGCAAAGTCCTACTGGGCCTGCAGGGCAGCAGTCGGCAGCAGTGGGTCCGGTTCAAGGCACTGCAGGGCCGCAGACGGCAGCAGCCAGGCAAAGTCCTACTGGGCCTGCAGGGCAGCAGTCGGCACTAGTGGGTCCGGTTCAAGGCACTGCAGGGCAGCAGACGGCAGCAGCCAGGCAAAGTCCTACTGGGCCTGCAGGGCAGCAGTCGGCAGCAGTGGGTCCGGTTCAAGGCACTGCAGGGCAGCAGACAGCAGCAGCCAGTCAAAGTCCTGGCCAAAGGGCCTTAGGTTCATTGCTGGTGTCTGTGGGCCGTAAGCACCCACCCCCACATATTTTAATGGTATTTGGCCTCATAAATTGACCATAAATATTTTACATTTTGTTCACTGAATGATAATTTGTCAATATAGTTCTCTCACGACACAGACGTTTGCCTTGTTGCTTTTCAGTTGAACAAGTCAAGATTTGGTGGTGCTCATGTTTCTGCGGCCAGGCCAAATCTAAGCCTAGCTAGAAAATCAACCCAGGTAAATAGATTGACCCAGTTTGAATAGAGACTGATTGATTGAACCTACACATGATCAAGTGTAGTGTATTGTATTCATTGTTATGTATGCTCTTATTTTACAGAGCCATTTTAAGTTTATTATTTTAAGTCACCATCCCCACCGAAAGCAGTACCACTTCTCCAGCCAGCACTGCTGTCTCAGTGAGTAATTATTCAATTACAGTCACTTTTCAAATACAGTTCAAGTATTTGTATTTCTACACACAAAGATTATTAAAGAGTATTCAATCAGTTATAAACGGCAACTGTTTGTGCTGAACTCCTGGTCTGGTTCAGAGTGTAAGTGTGTAACGGGGAGGGGGTCGGTCTGGGAGGTCAGGTTCATGGTGTGAAGTGGGGAGGGGGTCAGGTTCAAGGTTAAGGATGTGAAGTGGGGAGGGGGTCTGGGGTCTGCCTTTGTATGGAAGGTGTGAAAGGCTGCAGACAGGCTGACATTGTTACTGAACTCTGCCTCTGGTTCAAAGACTTTAGCACCACATTATGTAAATTTGATACATTCTTGTGAAGTCAATTTCTTGACATTCTTTTACAGGCTCCTGTTCCTCAGACAGATGCTCAAGCTTCTGTTCCAAGTCCAATAGCAGTGTGTGCCACTGTGTCTGTAAGTCATTAAGCATTTCATTTACTTAATGTAATACTACAGAGAGCATCAGGAGTGTCTTTCACCAGTATAGTATGTCTTATATAATATAAAAAAATAATAATTATCTTACACATTGTTTACAAAGACTGCAGACTCTGGGACTGGGACAGCTCATCCTCTTCCTCGTTTGTGGTCAGAGGGCCTCCCACCTGAAGACCACAAATGGATTCTGAAGAGCCTATTTAAGGTGGGGCCCAAAGGAAAACTAGAACTGCAAGACAACCTGCAGCTCTGGTACAATCCACCACAGCCAGCCAATCTGTACCACCAGGCTCCTGTTCCAGACCGCTTTTTTGCTCACTCCCTTCTTGTCTGGATGCCCTACAAGTTGTGGAAATTCAAGTTGGTCTGTCCGAAACATGCCTGTGGGCATCATCAACTCACAGGATCAGGCCTGAGCAAGAGGGCACGGCGGGTCCTGGACTTGGACCGGATCTACCTGATGGTGACAGAGTCTCTAATATGCACCAAATGCAAATGTACCCATCTGTCCTCAAGGCTGTCCTGTAATGTTTCTTGTCTCTCTTGCCTTGTCAAATAGAAATATGTAAAGCATTCTCACTAATACATATCTGTTTATGACCCAGGTTTGCATGTGACATCCGAGTCATCCGGCTGCTGCGGGAGAGAGGCCAGGGTAAAGCCCAACACGGGTTTTAAAACAGCTGAGGGAGAGCCACACAGAGGAGTGGCTTCAATGTGTAGCGAGGTTCACTGCCGATTGTAAGGACTTCCTCCGGCGTCCAGGACTGTTGCCAGTCACATTCTCTAAGCCTCCGGAGCCTGCTGTGGTGCCGAGCTGTAAGTGGCTCCTGTCCGTTTACAGCCAGGAAATTTTGACAAGGCTGGAGGACATCCAGGCCCGATTGACATCGACCCACGGCACCATTCTAAAAATGGATTCAACAAAAAAGGTTAGGGGACCTTAATTTCTTTAAAATAGGCCACTGAAATGAACTACTGCCTGTATTTCAGAATTTCGGAATTCTGCTCACAGTGGGCCTATACATTTTATGTGTTTCAGATCACCAAAAAGCTAGCCGGAACAGCCAAGGGCACAGGACTCTGGCTCACCTCTGTGGGAAATGAGTATGGTCAGATACTCATGAGTGTGATGACCGCTCAGGAGGGAGCTGGCCTTGACCTCATGGCAGCTGGCCTGGTGAGGAGATACCAGCAGGCTGGTGTGGCTTCCCCAGTTGCATTATATGTGGACTGTGGCTGCTGTGTTGAGGCAGGGCAGACCAAGCTGAAGGCCAGATTCAGCGGCTGGCCAGACCTTATTGTAAGGCTGGATATCTGGCACTACATGCGTCGAATTGCCCTGGGATGCACAACAGATGCTCATCAGTTGTTCCCTATTTTTATGTCACGCCTATCAGCGTGCATTTTTGAGTGGGATGCAGCTGATTTAGCTCTGTTGCGCAAAGCAAAAACCCTGCAGCTTCAATCACATGGCTTGGTGTACAGTGACATCAACACGCATCTGACCAGGGACGAGCTGACTCTCCATTGCCGGCGGAGGACCCGTGGTGAGGAGACCACCACTCGGATGCTGGAGGAGCTGCTGCAGATGCTCATGGGTACCACTGGCAGGGACGTCCTTGGAGTTCCCTTGCTTGATCAGGAAAGGATGGAGCGCATCTGGAGTGTCCAGAGAAGGCATGTCAAGTGCATCCAGGACCCACCAGGTGTCGCTCAATACATCAAAACAAGGGAGCTTACAAAGGGAGGTTTACAGATTCCTGTGTACAGATGTGCCAGAGGCTCCACATCTCTAGTCATTCCATCTCCATCTAAACCGCTTCATACCAGGTTTGTGGCTGTCACATGTAGGCTCATGTGTATAATTTGTACAGTGCAAGAATATTTCATAATTTATTATTTAATGTTTTTTCCAGGAACAAGTGCCAACAGTCTGAACTTTCAGATTTATCTCCTGGAAGGACTGCATAGGTGGAACCAGGACCGTGCGGGTGCGGCTCTGGCTACTGGACCATCACCTTTGTGCAGCTACTCAGGTGAACTGCTTCACTGTGTGAACAGAGATTATGAATCGCTGTTCGGCAGTAAGCTGGTACCAGAGTTCAGTCCGCCCTCACGTTACACTGGTAAGCTTTTATTAATACATTGGTAATTGAAATCGGTTTTACAATATTTTATTAACTGTTCATTAAAGTTCCTCACCTGGTATTGATTAAACCCCTAAATCCACTTAACCTCTTTTGTTTCAGGAGAGCTCATAGGGATGCAGTACCTGTTCAGGCAGACTGGTCAGGCTCTACAGGACATGCACCCTGATTCCGAGGAGACGGCACATTTAATTGAGGAGCACGATGTGGTGGAAAACTTGGAGGATGACGAGGGCTTTGCTGACATTTCAGATGACCCCACAGTGCTGGACATCGAGGCCCTTCAGGATTCAGCCTCTCCGAATCCTGGTCCTCCAACGGGTACATCTGGTCTTGCCAGTCTGGCCCTCAGCATCTCCAGCATGCAAAGCACCACATCTCCTGTGGCTCCTGTGACATACACTGTGTGTTACACCACAGCTCCCAGCACACCCACCCTCACCCTGGCTCCCAGCACACCCACCCTCACCCTGGCTCCCAGCACACCCACCCTCACCCTGGCTCCCAGCACACCCACCCTCACCCTGGCTCCCAGCACATCCACCCTCACCCTGGCTCCCAGCACACCCACCCTCACCCTGGCTCCCAGCACACCCACCCTCACCCTGGCTCCCAGCACACCCACCCTCACCCTGGCTCCCGGTACACCCACCCTCACCCTGGCTCCCAGCACACCCACCCTCACTCTGGCTCCTGACACATCCACCCTCACTCTGGCTCCAGACACATCCACACCAGTTCCAGGCACATCTGGAATGGCCTCCAGTTCAGCCACTTTAGCCTCGAGTTCATCCTCTCAGGCTGATAGTGACTCAGAAGCTGAGGTAAGCATCAGTGTGATCATTTTAGAATACGTAAGCTTATAAATACGAGCCATACTCTTCACTATCATTGAGTACACGTTTGCACATGTTTTATTAAATCCACTGCTGCAATAAAGTGTCATTAAAGGTCAGTGCCATTTTTTTTGTCATTTGCATAGGCTGTTGATGACCAAGATGTGCCTGGATACCAGCATGTGGACAGGCTTGCTGAGTACCTGGTGGGGCTACGGGAGCAGACCTCTCTGTTTCTCAGCAACCACCAAGCCAGCAGATTAATTACACTGTGGGAGAGCCTGGATGACCGTGACAAGCAGCGGGTGTTTTATGCTTCACGACATCAGCCAAGAATTTTGAGTGGCAGGTTTAGAACACACAAAACGCCCTCAAATACGCCTGGTGTGGACAGCACCACCCGCTGCGTGTTAGGTGCGAGTAGGGCACCCGCCCAGTGGACTAACTGCTGTCGGTTGGTGGAGTGCATTTTTAAAAGACTTTGCAGTCTGCACCCCTGCCCAAGAAGGAAAGGCAAGAGGGCCGATTCCCGGTGGTCCTTAATCCTTAGGGACTATCGCTGGATAAGGCAGCTTGTCCTTGGCAACGGATGGGTCATGGAGGAAACAGAAATGCAGCTGGTGGAGGTGAACCAGACCACCCTAATTCAGTGGCACAACACCAGAGAGAAGCAGTTGCAGCTTTCTGTGCTGCTGCAGGGTACTGCTTTTCCCCCAGCCATCCCTGAGCCTGAGGAGCCTCTTCAGGAGGCAAGACTCCTCCCTGCTGTAAACATGCCGACCATGCCACTCACACAGCGGCACCAGTACCGGCTGCCGGAGAGTGCGGCTGGTCAGGCAAAGCAAAGGCAGAGACCCCGGCTTCCGTGTCCAATCCTTCCAAAGGGGCCAGACCAGAGGCACTTGTTTACGACAGAACCAGCACCACCACCACCACCACCACCACCAGGACCCTCACTTACACCTTCACCACAGATTTTAACACAAGCTGGACCACAATACCGTGTGGTCCAGCTGTATGCCCCTTACCCTTTGCCAGTGGCCCCAGGCACCACCCCACAATCTAGTGCTCCACTCACAATTCCGAAGAGGGCATATCAACGGACTGTGGGGGGAAATAGGTGCAAAAAGTGCGGCCAGTATCGCACTACTGCCACTGGACACAGCGCCTACCGCGGCAGAGTATTTTGCCCTTCCTCAGAGACAATGACAAGCAAAAAATGGATAGAGGAAGAAATGAAGAAAAGAAAATAATTGTGTGTTGAACCGAATCTGTATTGGATTGTAAATAGTTCAAAGTTTTACATTTATATTTATTACTCTTTGTTTTCTGTAAATAGTTGTGTGCGAATAAAGTTCGGTTTTACCTCAATCTTTCAACATATTTCTTTGCATCTTTTTTTATGAACAAACAAAGCTGGTGTACACATGAACAAGTAGGTGTTTTTAATGACAATGTGTGTTAAAACAGCACACCAGTAACAATAAAAACAGTAATGATGATAATAGTGATGATGTTGAAAATAATACACAGGGATGATGATAACACTGCATGTTATTAACTAGTCAATACAAATGATAGACACTGAAAATTATGTAAAGAAATGGAAAGATCTGCATGCGATGATCCCTTGGCAGTGGACATTCTGGTTCTTCAGGTACAGGTATGTGGGAGAAGAAATAAATAATTATTACACATAAAGAACACAAATGTATTTGTATGAGACAATTGTTAACATTTAGATAGATATATAGTGGGGTTGTTGAGTTATGTGTTCTCATCAATCTTTTTTTATGTTGCTGATTTGTATCCTATTGTTTCAAAAATACTAATTTTATGTGTTATGGGAAATGCACTTATGGAGCTCTTAATTTGATATAAATATCCGCGGAGAGGATGTGAAAAAAACGGAACACATAATTCCCAAATCGTAGGTTCGTATCCCGTCTGCGGACAAAACCAGTTGTGGGTCCAAATACTGTTTAAGCAGTTAGAAATGCATTTCTCAGATAGGTATGGATGCAGAAACACCCACATTTTCTTCCTTCTTTCTCCTCTCTTCTTTTTTCCTCTCTTTCTCCTCTCTTTTCTCCCTTTTTCCTTCTTCCCCCTTTTTTTTCTCCCCCCCCCCCTCTTAGATGGCCTTATGGCCCCCAGCTTGAGCGCTAAACCCTAACCAGTAGGCCACAGTTGCCTCTGAGAGAGGGTGGAGGAGAAATCTGTCATCTGTCCCTGCTACTACTGCAGCTCTCATATCACTAGGAATTCAGCCATTTACATCAGCACTCAGCTTGCATAGACACCTACAGACAACACACACACACACACATGCACACACACTCACACTCTCTCTCTTTCACACACACACACACACACGCCCACACACTTACACACACTCTCTCACATACACTCACACTCTCTCTCTTTCTCTTCCTTTCTATATCTCTCTCTCTCTCTCTCACACACACACACACACACAACTCCAAGGAAAGAATCTCCACTTCAGTTCACCCTATATACACCAAAGTTCCATTCTTTTACCCAACTGTAAAAATGTCTCCCTCCCCCCAGATGCAACAGTTGAAGCACCCTACTGTTTGAGTCTCTCAAAGGTCCTGGTGTGACATCAAGGTCAGACCAATCAGATCATCCCTAGGTTCTTTGGAGGGTCATAAACAGTGGTGGTTCACTCTCCATTGGTCACCCCCAGACTGTTTCAAGCCCCCCACACATTCCTCTGTTGCCCGTTTCAAGAGTCCCCCTGAAGCAAAGCCTGAACCCGCCTCTCAGAATCTCTCCCCAGTATAAAAGCCTGACCTAGTCTGTCGCCATTTTGTTGGAGAAAGAGCTGGAGAGCAGAGGAGCAAGAATCGTAGATAAAAATTTCAGAGACATTTTTCAAGATTGCCGTGAGTTTTCAAGACAGTGAGTGTTCTGTTATTACATTAATGTTTAGCTATTGAGTTGTAACTATTAGTTAGATAAATACCTGTTTTTATTTGTTGTATTGAGCATTCACTGTCGGACTGCTTATCAGAAACAGATATCTCAACAACCCCTATTTTATACCAACTATATTATGAGGACATTTACCGATGGTTTTGTAAATGTATTATTCCTAGCCTGAATTATTAGATAAGATTAGATTCAACTTTATTATCATTGTACAGAGTAATGTTGGAAGTTGTTCAGTTGTTGGAAATTCTTTGCAGCCAGGGGGGAGGTGGGAGGGGAGCTGTGTGTGTGTGTGTGTGTGTCTCAGAAGGAGGGTGTGGGGAGGGGGGCTATGTGTGTGTCTGTGTGTGTGTGTGTGTGTGTGTGTGTGTGTGTGTCTCAGAAGGAGGGGGTGGGGAGGGGGGCTATGTTTGTGTCTGTGTGTGTGTGTGTGTGTGTGTGTGTGTGTCTCAGGAGAGGGGTGGGGAGGGGGGCTATGTGTGTGTGTGTGTGTGTGTGTGTGTGTCAGGAGGAGGGGGTGGGGAGGGGGGCTATCCCCCTAGAGCAGAGTTCAGTAGGGATGAAGCTGCGTTTTTTTAAGGCTATTGAATGTATTTTCTGATTTACAGAGAGAGGAGCAGCAAGGAGCTTGAAGACAAAATTCGGAGAGATTTCTTACCACATTGCCGTGCGTCTCAAGACACTAAGTGTTCTGTTATAACATGTATGTTTAGCTATTAAGTTGTAAATATTAGTTAGATGGTTAGTGGCTGGAGAAGCTGTGTGGCAGTCAGCCAGGGGGGAGGTGGGAAGGGAGCTGTGTGTGTGTGTGTGTGTGTGTGTCTTAGGAGGAGGGGGTGGGGAGGGGGGCTATCCCCCTAGAGCAGAGTTCAGTAGGGATCAAGCTGTGTGTGTGTGTGTGTGTGTGTGTGTTAGGCAAAAAAAATGCATTTTTTTCAGTTATTATTCTCAAATGTCCCTTTTGTATTCTGAATGTCAGTTTTGTTCCCAATTGTACCAGTATTGAAAGTATTTTCTGATTCACAGAGAGAGGAGCAGCAAGGATCTTGAGACAAAATTCGGAGAGATTTCTTACCACATTGCCGTGCGTGTCAAGACAGTAAGTGTTCTGTTATAACATGTATGTTTAGCTATTAGGTTGTAAATATTAGTTAGATGGTTAGTGGCTGGAGAAGCTGTGTGGCAGTCAGCCAGGGGGGAGGTGGGAGGGGAGCTGTGTGTGTGTGTGTGTGTGTGTGTCTTAGGAGGAGGGGGTGGGGAGGGGGGCTATCCCCCTAGAGCAGAGTTCAGTAGGGATCAAGCTGTTTGTGTGTGTGTGTGTGTGTGTGTCTTATTATTTAAGATTTTTACCCTAACCAGAATGTTTTTTGTGTTTTTTAGACATGACTCGCCCAAAGTTAATGACACACTGCCCAGTGTGTGAGAAGTTGCTGGCAGCCCTTGCCAGCCATCTGAGGCGAGGACACGATGTGGCCAATGCAGAGGAGCGGGCCATACTCCTCAAAATGGGTACCGGGAGGATTCCCTTAAGAGGTGAACCCTGCCCCATCCCAGGTTGTCCCTACACAGGTCCTCGCCTAGACAAGCACCTGCTCTCCGGGCACGGAGAGATGAGTGCGGCACAGGTAGACGCCGCAACTCAACTCCTCAAGAAACAGACGGGCCTGAGACTCTTGGGAGATCTCCGATCCAGAAACCCACAGCCACCGATGTCGACGACGTTGGACATCGACGTCGAGGATGAAACTGTGGGCGAAGAAGGAGAGGACCAGGAGGAAGAGAGCTGCGATTCCTGCCAAACCCTTCGGCAGGACAAAAAAGCTCTGCAGGACACACTCAAGAAGGTGACCAAGGAACTGCAGTCGGCAAGGCGGAGGATCCGGCTCCTAGAAAGACGGCGCCGAAGAGGACAGCCAGCCGGACCTTCGCCTGATGAGAACGAGGACAGCCAGCCGGACCAAGGACCAGGCACCACACCACAGGCACCAAGGACCACACAGGCACCTCCCACAGCCGGCGGACCCACTCCGGTACCCGCTCCCACTTCGGCACCCGCTCCCACAGCCCGCGGACCCACTCCGGTACCCGCTCCCACTTCAGCACCCGCTCCCACAGCGCGTGGACCCACTCCGGGAACCGCTCCCACACCCGGCCCCCAGACAGTGGGAGCAGGGGACAGCAGCAGCAGTGAGGAGCCTCCACAGCTGCAGCCACCCAGAAAGAAAAGCTCAAAGAGGAAGAACGTTGAGCCCGCAGAGCTGCAGCCACCGAGGAAAACCGCTGCACGTGGTGACAGCAGCGGGGAAGAGCCCATTGAGGAGGAGGCAGGGTCCAGCTCCCCAAACGCTCCGGCAGCGCCCATTGAGGAGGAGGCAGGGTCCAGCTCCCCAGACGCTCTGGCAGCGCCCATTAAGGAGGAGGCAGGGTCCAGCTCCCCCGACGCTCTGGCAGTGCCCATTAAGGAGGAGGCAGGGTCCAGCTCCCCCGACGCTCTGGCAGCGCCCATTAAGGAGGAGGCAGGGTCCAGCTCCCCCGACGCTCTGGCAGTGCCCATTAAGGAGGAGGCAGGGTCCAGCTCCCCCGACGCTCTGGCAGTGCCCATTAAGGAGGAGGCAGGGTCCAGCTCCCCCGACGCTCTGGCAGCGCCTATTGAGGAGGAGGCAGGGTCCAGCTCAAATTCACCCCCAAATCCCTAATGTGCACGCGCACACACACACAGACACAGACACACACACACACACACACACACACACACGACGTTCGCCCTTGTTGTGGTTATATTTGAAATTGTTTGTGTTTGTTTGTGTGTTTTAATTGTTATTTTTTAATATATCTAAATAAAACAAAGTTTGAAAGTATTTGTCTGTGTTTGAATCTTGATTTTTCTGAGGGTCACACACACACACACACACACACACAGAGCAGCGATGACTGCTCTGTGTCTTGTTTTAAGTCACAGAGAGCCCATATGGCTTACATAGGTACCAGAGTACACTGTTAAAAAATTGTGTTCATAGAGAGTCAGGTTTATACTGATACCGGGGGAGTTATTCAGTAACCTGGGACATGATTTCCTCTTGTGGGTATCAAACCGGTGACTTTCAGGTGATTTTGTAAATCTTGCACTTTGGGTTTGGAACCGGTGCTTCTCACTCTCATAGTGCTGTGCCCTACCCGCTATGCTACCGTGATGGTACAGGTTCTCTGTCGCCGGTACATGTACAAGTACATTATTGACAATACCGTACTGACTCGAGTACCTTATTGCTTTAATAACACGGTTGCCAGCAACATTATTCTACCGTGATGGTACAGGTTCCAAGCATTTCTCACAACATTTTCGTCTCCTCCCTATTCCCTTGGAATTTTTTGCGACCAAGATTTTTGATTTAAGCTTTTTTCATGAGGCAATGTCCGATTGTCTCGAGATCGGACTATGTCGCAAAGCGGGCAAGGCTTGTTCCCAAACGTCCTAACCCAAATGTCCCGAAAGTGCCTCAAATGTCAGTTATATTCCCAATTGTCCTAACCCAAATGTCCCTACCCAAATGTCCCAATGGTCGGGGATCGAACCGGCAACCCTCCGGTTACCAGCCCTAAACCCTAACCAGCAGGCCACGGCTGCCCCACAGAAAGAACTCCCAACCCGGCCGGTTAAACCAGCAAAATATAAACCTTAAGAGAGTCACTGTTACTTTACCTTAAGAGAGTCACTGTTACTGTGGTTTTTATTCTTCTCAAATGTCAGTTATGTTCTCAATTGTCCCAAAAAGTTGGGGGTAGTGGCGCGAGCTCCATGGTAGACCCCCCCGAGCCAAAATAGTCAGTCCGACGACCATGCACTATTCTCGGAAACCCAAATGTCCCAAAAGTGCCTCATATGTCAGTTATGTTCCCAATTGTCCCTACCCAAACGTCCCTTTTTAACCATATAAAAACCAGCAAAAAGCTAAAAAATTAGTAATTTTCTCATTTTTCCTTCTGGTCAGGGATCGAACCGGACACCCTCCGGTTACCAGCCCCAGCTGCCGACTACACGACCGGCTAATTTTTTTTGGACCTGAAAAGATTCTGAAAAGATTTGGCCAATCACGTTCACACCAGTTTGCAGAGTTGAGAACAATTGACCAATCACGGCAGAAATCCTGCAGAGCAACGTCAGGAGAAATGCTGGAGGGGCGACGTCACATTGTTTACGCTACGTGCGGGTAATTCAAAGAATGAAGTTAAACTACGGGCAATCAACCGAGGCAGATTATCTTGACCTGGTGAGTATTAACACATTTAACACACTGCTGTTAGATACTGAACCAATTTAACCTCTAATGTTTAGCTAGCTTTCAACCTTACAAACACTCTTGGTTATCCGACTGGAATTTCGCTACAAACACTCTGTTATCGGACTGGAATTTCATTAGTTCTCATCAGCGTTTCCATTGCTAATGTTAATTGTTAGTGTAGTATGATATAACTGAAGTTATAATTCATTTCACCCGTTGTTTTATGTTGTCGTTTCCATGTATTTAGCCATCTAGCTACTTTACAAACACTACCTTATGACTGGAAGTTCGCTATATTATGGGGGCTTATGAGGGCTATGAATGAGAATGAGAATGTTTGGACTGTCAATCAGTATTTTCTTCACGATCGTTTAAATTCAGATGTATAAAATAATGTATTGGGAGGTAGTCATATGAATACAGGCTCTTTTACAAATGTTTAGGTTTCTACAATCACTGTTGTTTTATGTTGTCGTATCGATGTATTTAGCCATATAGCTAAGTTACAAACACTCCCTTATCTTACTGGAAGTAAGCTATATTAAGGAGGCTTTTAGCTACGAGTGCTATGAATGAATGAGAATGTTTGGACTGTGAATCAGTATTTTCTACACGATCGTTTAAATTCAGATGTATAAACGAATTTATTGGGAGGTAGTCATATGAATACAGTCTCTTTTACACATGTTTAGGTAGCTACTCTCACTGTTGATGTCATGGAATTTCACCCGTTCTCATCAGCAAATCCTTTGCTTATGTTATCTGTTAGTAATATGTAGTGTGGTTAATTCATGAGCTGTGTTTCAAACACGGACAAAGTATAGCCTATGTGGCTTTTGCCACCACTGTGTTTTTCATAGGGTTATTAATATAACAAGGTAGATGGTCTGCTCTTCATGTTCCTGCATTTATGTTATTGTCATGCATTAAAAACAATGTGCATGCATATGTCACCAAAGGCAACATCTTTAAAGTCACACGAGGAGATGGCAGACACAGAGTGGATTGTCATTGGCAGGAAGGTAACACACCTACCAAGTTTATTTGGAGTTGCTGTTGCCTCCTGCCTCTTTAGTTCATATCAAGGGAACTAATTGAATGTGTGTGTGTCTGTGTTTACAGGTGTCAAACCCCCGTATCGGGGTGGAGTCGTTGCTGCTGACAGTCTCTGTAAAGCATCAGCCCAGCAGAAGGCAGGGAGAGCCAGAGGCTGTCCGGGGAAGTGCTTCAGACTCTAGACAGAGAAGGCCTACAAGACATAGATGCAGGTATAACATGCACACACGCTCAGACACACGCATGCACATATACAGGCCAGGATGCACAGACACACACAAGCGGGCACGCACAGACATATGCAGGTGGGCAGACACGCACGCACAAACAGATGCGCACAGGCACCAAGCACAAGCAGATACACACCCACACCCAGGTGTACGCATTCAGGCAGGCTTGCAGGCCCGCCGCGCAGACACAGGCAGGCACGCCGCGTAGGCACAGGCAGGAGAGCCACACAGACACAGGCAGGCAGACACGCACGCTGCGCAGTCGAAGGCAGGCAGGCACATGCAGGCCAGGACGCACAGACACCCACCACCGGGCAACCACAGACAGATGCAGGTAGGCAGACACGCACGCACAAACAGACGCACACAGGCACCGAACACACACAGATACACACCCAGGTGTACGCATGCAGGCAGGCTTGCAGGCACGCCGCGCAGGCACAGGCAGGCACGCCACGCAGGCACGCCGCGGAGGTAAAGGCAGGAGAGCCACGCAGACACAGGCAGGCACGCCGCGGAGGTAAAGGCAGGAGAGCCACGCAGACACAAGCAGGCACCCACGCATGCCGCACAGTCACAGGAAGACAGGCACATGCAGGAACCACACACAGACGCACACAAGCACAGAGGCAGGAACACACGCACACCTCAACTCTCTACACAAAGACAGAGATGCAGGTAGAACACATGCACACACACACACTCACACACTGCTCAACACTCTCCAGCTGCCAGGCAAAAGGGAGGTTCTTACTTCCACCACACTGGTCATTTGGTTTGTCACTGGTTCTCCCAACTGAATGGCATGTGGGCTGCTCTAAGTGTTTGTTTGTTTGTTTGTATTGTGTCCCTTTGTAGTTGGAAATTCCTCGTGGGGGGAGAGCTGCGCATCATCGTAGTGCTATTGGTGAGCGTTCCTGGTGGACGGGTCAGCGCAGATCCATCTCCATGCTTGAAAGTGACAAAGCGGGTCCCTGCCACACTGGCCGGTAGCAACTTGCTGTGTGGATTGTATACTGGATTTGGCTAACTCCTCTTTGGTGTGGGACACTATTGCTGTGTTTTTTTTTCCTGTGGATTTTATATGTGGGGCGTGGTTTTAGTATTGCAAACTGATAATACCTTTTGGGGGGAAGGCGGTATCATGCTTTGGTGTGGACATTGTGTGGATGCTTTTATGTTATACATGGTTGGCTATTAGTGGTGTTTATGCCTATCGCCTAGTGGGGTTCTATGTACGGTGGCTCTGTGCCTACAGTCTTTTATCCAGTCTCCTTGTGGCAAATACACATTTGTATAACCATTTCTGATTCTGAGTGTTGTCTGTGACCTGAGTGTTGCTGTACAAGGGGGTTTTTCAATGAAAATGTGTGTTAAAACAGCACACAGATTACAATAATAACAGTTATGATAATAATAATAATGATGATGATGATGATGAAAAATAATATACAGGGATGATGCCAAGGACAACATTAATAAAAGTAACATTGCATGTTATTAACTAGTCAATACAAATGATAGACACTGAATTATGGAAAGATCTGCATGCGATGATCCCTTGGCAGTGGACATTCTGGTTCTTCAGGTACAGGTATGTGGGAGAAGAAATAAATAATTATTACACATAAAGAACACAAATGTATTTGTATGAGACAATTGTTTAAATTTAGATAGAAATATAGTGGGGTTGTTGAGTTTTGTGTTCTCATTAATAGTTTTTTATGTTGCTGATTTGTATCCTATTGTGTCAATTATACTAATTTTATGTGTTCTGTAAGTTATGGGAAATGCACTTATGGAGCTCTTAATTTGATATAAATATCCGCGGAGAGGATGTGAAAAAAACGGAACTCATAATTCCCAAATCGTAGGTTTGTATCCCGTCTGCAGACAAAACCAGTTGTGGGTCCAAATATTGTTAAAGCAGTTAGAAATGCATTTCTCAGATAGGTATGGATGCAGAAACACCCACATTTTCTTCCTCCTTCCTCCTCTCTTCTTTTCTCCTCTCTTTTCTCCCTTTTTCCTTCTTCCCCCTCTTTTTTCTCCCCCCCCCTCTTAGATGGCCTTATGGGCCCCAGCTTGAGCGCTGAACCCTAACCAGTAGGCCACGGTTGCCTCTGACAGAAAAGGAGGAGAAATCTGTCATCTCTTCCTGTGCTACCACTGCAGCTCTCATAGCACTAGGAATTCAGCCATTTACATCAGCACTCAGCTTGCATTTACACCTAAAGACAACACACACACACACACAGGCACACAGACACACACACAGGCACACAGACACACAGACACACACAC
The DNA here is from genome assembly GCF_963457725.1 of Sprattus sprattus. Taxonomy (NCBI): domain Eukaryota; kingdom Metazoa; phylum Chordata; class Actinopteri; order Clupeiformes; family Clupeidae; genus Sprattus; species Sprattus sprattus. The sequence goes on from NC_137918.1 coordinate 465,572, forward strand.
AGGCACACAGACACACAGACACACACACACAACTCTCTCTCTTTCACACACACACCGAGAAAGTTTCAAGGCACCCTCAAATTCTTCAAATTCCTCTGTTGACTGTTTCAAGAGTCCCCCTGAAGCAAAGCCTGAACCCGCCTCTCAGAATCTCTCCCCAGTATATAAGCCTGACCTACTCTGTCGCCATTTTGTGGGCGAAAGAGCTGGAGAGTGGAGCAGCAAGATTCTTAAAGACAAATTTCAGAGACATTTCTTTCAAGATTGCCGTGAGTTTTCAAGACGGTGAGTGTTCTGTTATTACAAGTATGTTTAGCTATTGAGTTGTAACTATTAGTTAGATGGTTAGTGGCTGGAGAAGCTGTGTGGCAGTCAGCCATGGGGGAGGTGGGAGGGGAGCTGTGTGTGTGTGTGTGTGTGCGTTTGTGTGTGTGTGTTTGTGTGTGTGTGTGTGTGTGTGTGTGTGTGTCATATTATCTAAGATTTTTACCATTACCAGAATGTTTTTTGTGTTGTTTAGATATGACTCTGCGAGTGTGCTGCGAGTCCTGCAAAATCCTTCTAAAACAAAGAAAATCTCTTCAGGTCAAACTGGAAAGTTCCAGGAGGGAATTGGAGTTGGTAAGGCAGCATCTCCGGGTCCTCAGACGCCGGGCCCTCAACAGAAACCGGGTCCTACCCAGAAGAATGCGCGTAGTGGAGGAGGCAGGTTCCAGCTGCAGTTAACCCCCAAATCCCTGATGTGCACGCGCACACACACACACACACACACACACATACACACAGACACAGACACAGACACAGACACAGACACAGACACACACAGACACACACACACACACACACACACACACACACACACACACACACACACACACACACACACACACACACACACACACAACGTTCGCCGTGTGTGGTTATGTTTGGAATTGTTTGTGTTTGTTTGTGTGTTGTATTTGCTATTTTTTAATATATCTAAATAAAACAAAGTTTGAAGGTATTTTTCTGTGTTTGAATCTTGATTTTGCTGAGGGTCACACACCAGCAGCGATGACTGCTCTGTGTCTTGTTTTAAGTCACAGAGAGCCCACATGGCTAACTTATGTACCAGAGTAGGCCCCATATGCCTGCCGTCTATTAAAGGTCACTGAGGGTCAAACACACAAGGGAGAGCACCAGTATGGACTTAGGCAAAAAAACTGCATTTTTTTCAGTTATTATTCTCAAATGTCCCTTTTGTATTCTGAATGTCAGTTATGTTCCCAATTGCCTGAAAAATGAGTAACAGTGACTCTCTTATGATGGACCAGCAAAAAAAAAATGTCCTTCTGGTTGGGGATCGAACCAGCCACCTTCTGGTTAACAGCCACAGCTGCCGACTACACGACCGGCTAATTTTTTTTAGACCTGAAAAGATTCTGAAAAGATTTGGCCAATCACGTTCGCACCAGTTTGCAGAGTTGATAACAATTGACCAATCACGGCAGAAATCCTGGAGAGCGCCGTCGGGCAGCACGCACGGCAGAAATGCTGGAGCGCGACGTCAGGCGACGTCACTTAGCTGACGCTGGACCTGGAGGGGGGGGCGGGCAAATCGAAAATGCAAACCTCTGGATAGCTCAAATAGCCAGAAGATGCGTCCGTAATTCAAACAACTTCAAGGAAGCAATCCTCCCTCTAAAGCTGTATCAAGTTAAATAAACCGAGGAAATTTGTCGACATGGTGAGTATTTACACATTAACTACACTGCTGAATGGGATAATTGTTTTGTGTATAGCTAGCTTTCTACCTTTAAAACGCTATAATTTATCTGACTAAAATGTCGCTATATTTTAGAGATGTTGCTTTTGGCGACATAGATGCATACAATTAATTTTTAAATGCATGACAATAACATAAGTCGTATACCTGCAGATCGTATTTACTTTAATTATTGAAGTCATTTCCCCTTGGTTTAGCTAGCTTTTTACCTAAGCTGCTTTCTCTGACTGCAATTTCGCTTTCGCTCATGCCTTTGGTCTGCTAATATAATCTGTTAGTCTTGTACGATATAACTTGAAGTATTGAAGTATTGAAGTAATTATTCCCGTTGTTGTCATTTCAATTTATTTAGCTATATAGCTATCTTATAATCACTCTGTTATCTGTACTGGAATTACGCTAGTCCTCGTCAAATAACGTTAACTATATTAAGGGTGCTTTTACGTGGGCTATGAATGAATGATAGCGAAATGTTTTGACTGTGAATAAGAGTATTTTATGCACAATCGCTTAAATTCAGATGTATAAACGAAATATTGAGAGGTTGTACAGGTAATGGCAGGAAAGGGAGACAGTGGTGAGGAGGGGGGTTCACCTGTGTGGAGAATAGGGCTAATACTATTACAGGGAAGATGGTCTGCTCTTCATGGATTTATGTTATTTTCATTCATTAAAAACAATGTGCAATTACTATGTCACCAAAGGGTTAGGTAACTATGACTCTCTTAAGGTTTTCATTAGTCTCTTAAGGTTTTCACACACACCTCCCCAGACAGGCCTAAGAAGCCTGCTATCTATTAAAGGTCCCCAAAGGTCAGAGAGACACCCAGACAGCTCCAAACACTGCCCAGTGTGTTGGGTTCACTTACTGGGAGGCCTACAGACACACACACCTCCCCAGACAGGCCTAAGAAGCCTGCTGTCTATTAAAGGTCCCCAAAGGTCAGAGAGACACACAGAGAGCTCCCAGCACTGCCCAGTGTGTTGTGTTCACTTACTGGGAGGCCGACAGACACACACACCTCCCCAGACAGGCCTAAGAAGCCTGCTGTCTATTAAAGGTCCCCAGAGGTCAGAGAGACACACAGAGAGCTCCCAGCACTGCCCAGTGTGTTGTGTTCACTTACTGGGAGGCATAAAGACACACACACCTCCCCAGACAGGCCTAAGAAGCCTGTTGTCTATTAAAGGTCCCCAAAGGTCAGAGAGACACACAGAGAGCTCCAAACACTGCCCAGTGTGTTGGGTTCACTTACTGGGAGGCCTACAGACACACACACCTCCCCAGACAGGCCTAAGAAGCCTGCTGTCTATTAAAGGTCCCCAGAGGTCAGAGAGACACACAGAGAGCTCCAAACACTGCCCAGTGTGTTGGGTTCACTTACTGGGAGGCCTACAGACACACACACCTCCCCAGACAGGCTTAATTAGCCTGCTGTCTATTAAAGGTCCCCAGAGGTCAGAGAGACACACAGAGAGATCCAAACACTGCCCTGTGTATTGTATTAAGTCACAGCAAGCCCCAATGGCTCACACTTGTCTCCCTTTAGGCCCAAAAATTCTGCCTGCTATTAAAGCTCTCTGAGGGTCCCACAGACACACATAGAGCTCCCAGCACTGCCCAGCACTAACCCTAACCCCCAGTACTGCCCTCAGCCCCAGCCCACTGCCCCCAAACACAGTGAGCTTCATGAGGCTCCCACAGACACACACAGAGCTCCCAGCACTGCTGGACGTCTAACTGAGGTCGCCATTTAATTCTAGATAGCTTGCTCCGTTTCTCGCTTGCCGCCACAGCCTTCAGACGATCAGTCATCAGCACAAGTTCGCCTCATGAAAACCGGAGATTCATACCGATCTGCCACGCCCCACTGTGTGGTGTGTTTGTTTAGTGTGTAGCGCAGTTGCACTACGGGGTGTTGAGCTGCTTATTATGTGTAGGTTTTTAAGGATGCAATGTGTCGAGCCTTATAGAGTCGAGCCTTCCTCTTGAGCCAGAGAGACCTATGTGAAAAGGACCGAGTTGCTTCATGTGGGGTTCGATCCTACGATTTTCAGGTGGTTTCGTCGAAACTTACACCTTTAATGGGTGGTTTCACCAAGCCCTCGGCGTCCCAGGCCTGGAGGCTGACTGCGGTGGCGGGGAGGTGGGACCTGTGAGACAGGGTGCCTCCCCTGGCGGGTCACGGTTTCCAATCGGTCAGAAGGTTTAGGAGAGGAGAGGGAGGAGAGTGTGGTCAACAGTCCGCTTCAAACCGCTTGAAAATCGGACACTCAGAGGCTGAGCTACCTCTTCGTCGAACTTTTTTTATTTTTCGTTCTGAGCCTAAGTCCACTTTTTTAGGGTGCTCTCGATTTCGCGCCGTCACCCGGTGGCAAAACCTCTCTCTGTGATCCTCCAGGCCTTAGGGGGATTTTCAGAAGGTGTCCGAGAAAGGTGCATGGTCGTCGGACTGACCGTTTTCGGTCGGGAGGGTATTTTGTGGAGCCTCCGCCACCACCCCCAACTTTTTCGTACCATGGTTAACCAAAACCCTACCCATGGTTAACCAAAATGGACTTAGAAAAAATCCACAGTTTTCAGACCTCCAGAGGGGTAGGACCCTGCTCAAAGGTGTCCGAGAATACTGCACCTTCAGCGGACATGCCATGAGCCTCTAGACCCCTCTATATCCTCCAGGAGGACCAGGATTTGAGGAACATGTGTCCGAGAACAGTGCACCTTCAGCGGACTGGCCCTGAGCAGCTACACCCCTGGTTACATCCTCCAAAGGCACCAGGATGTGACAGAATGTGTCCGAGAATAGGTCACCTTCAGCGGACTGGCCATGTGCAGCTGCACCCCTAGTATAATCCTCCACAGGCACCAGGATGTGACAGAATGTGTCCGAGAATAGGTCACCTTCAGCGGACTGACCATGTGCAGCTACACCCCTAGTTACATCCTCCACAGGCACCAGGATGTGACAGAATGTGTCCGAGAATAGGTCACCTTCGGCGGACTGGCCATGTGCAGCTACACCCCTAGTTACATCCTCCACAGGCACCAGGATGTGAACATAATGTGTCCGAGGACAGAGCACCATCAACGGACTCTTTACCAGCTTCGAGTCCCTTGTTTTGGACTTCCAGAGGCACCATAATGTCAAAAACATGTGTCCGCCAAAGATGCACCATCGACGGACTCTCTGCGAGCTTCGAGTCCCTTGTTTTCGACTTCCAGATGCACCATAATGTCAAAAACATGTGCCCGAGAAAGATGCACCATCAACGGACTCTCTATGAGCTTCTGGGGCCTTGTTACAATCCTCCAGGAGGCTTCTGAAAAGGAGCTCTCTAGTCCCGAGATGGTACCCGGTGGCAAAACCTCTTTTTGGCATCCTCCAGGCTTAAGGGGAATCCTCAGAGAGTGTCCGAAAAAAGTGCACTGTCGTCGGACTGACCGTTTTGGCTCGGGAGGGTAGGCCATGGAGCTCGCGCCAGCACCCCCAACTTTTTTTTACCCATGGTTAACCAGTAACTATGAGTCTCTTAAGTCCCAGTGTGTTGGGTTCACTTACTGGGAGGCCTACAGACACACACACCTCCCCAGACAGGCCTAAGAAGCCTGCTGTCTATTAAAGGTCCCCAAAGGTCACTTACTGGGAGGCCTACAGACACACACACCTCCCCAGACAGGCCTAAGAAGCCTGCTGTCTATTAAAGGTCCCCAGAGGTCAGAGAGACACACAGAGAGCTCCAAACACTGCCCAGTGTGTTGGGTTCACTTACTGGGAGGCCTACAGACACACACACCTCCCCAGACAGGCCTAATTAGCCTGCTGTCTATTAAAGGTCCCCAGAGGTCAGACAGACACATAGAGAGCTCCAAACACTGCCCTGTGTACTGTATTAAGTCACAGCAAGCCCCAATGGCTCACACTTGTCTCCCTTTAGGCCCAAAAATTCTGCCTGCTATTAAAGCTCTCTGAGGGTCCCACAGACACACACAGAGCTCCCAGCACTGCCCAGCACTAACCCTAACCCCCAGTACTGCCCTCAGCCCCAGCCCACTGCCCTCAAACACAGTGAGCTTCATGAGGCTCCCACAGACACACACAGAGCTCCCAGCACTGCTGGACGTCTAACTGAGGTCGCCATTGAATTCTAGATAGCTTGCTCCGTTTCTCGCTTGCCGCCACAGCCTTCAGACGATCAGTCACCAGCACAAGTTCGCCTCATGAAAACCGGAGATTCATACCGATCTGCCACGCCCCACTGTGTGGTGTGTTTGTTTAGTGTGTAGCGCAGTTGCACTACGGGGTGTTGAGCTGCTTATTATGTGTAGGTTTTTAAGGATGCAATGTGTCGAGCCTTATAGAGTCGAGCCTTCCTCTTGAGCCAGAGAGACCTATGTGACAAGGACCGAGTTGCTTCATGTGGGGTTCGATCCTACGATTTTCAGGTGGTTTCGTCGAAACTAACACCTTTAATGGGTGGTTTCACCAAGACTTGCCCTTCGCGGGGTTCGTACCTGTGCTTCTCAGGTACCTCAGCCACTAATATGCCTCTCCCCACTCATCCGGGGCAAATTCTCGCTAGAGAAGGGTTCGGCGCGGTGACAGAGAGCTCCGTAGAGCCCTCGTCGTCCCAGGCCTGGAGGCTGACCGCGGTGGCGGGGAGGTGGGACCTGTGAGACAGGGTGCCTCCCCTGGCGGGTCACGGTTTCCAATCGGTCAGAAGGTTTAGGAGAGGAGAGGGAGGAGAGTGTGGTCAACAGTCCGCTTCAAACCGCTTGAAAATCGGACACTCAGAGGCTGAGCTACCTCTTTGTCGAAACATGTGCCCGAGAAAGATGCACCATCAACGGACTCTCTATGAGCTTCTGGGGCCTTGTTACAATCCTCCAGGAGGCTTCTGAAAAGGAGCTCTCTAGTCCCGAGATGGTACCCGGTGGCAAAACCTCTTTTTGGCATCCTCCAGGCTTAAGGGGAATCCTCAGAGAGTGTCCGAAAAAAGTGCACTGTCGTCGGACTGACCGTTTTGGCTCGGGAGGGTAGGCCATGGAGCTCGCGCCAGCACCCCCAACTTTTTTTTACCCATGGTTAACCAGTAACTATGAGTCTCTTAAGTCCCAGTGTGTTGGGTTCACTTACTGGGAGGCCTACAGACACACACACCTCCCCAGACAGGCCTAAGAAGCCTGCTGTCTATTAAAGGTCCCCAAAAGTCAGAGAGACACACAGAAAGCTCCCAGCACTGCCCAGTGTGTTGGGTTCACTTACTGGGAGGCCTAAAGACACACACGCCTCCCCAGACAGGCCTAAGAAGCCTGCTGTCTATTAAAGGTCCCCAAAGGTCAGAGAGACACACAGAGAGCTCCCAGCACTGCCCAGTGTGTTGTGTTCACTTACCGGGAGGCCTACAGACACACACACCTCCCCAGACAGGCCTAAGAAGCCTGCTGTCTATTAAAAGTCCCCAAAGGTCAGAGAGAAACCCAGAGAGCTCCAAACATTGCCCAGTGTGTTGGGTTCACTTACTGGGAGGCCTACAGACACACACACCTCCCCAGACAGGCCTAAGAAGCCTGCTGTCTATTAAAGGTCCCCAAAGGTCAGAGAGACACACAGAGAGCTCCCAGCACTGCCCAGTGTGTTGTGTTCACTTACTGGGAGGCCGACAGACACACACACCTTCCCAGACAGGCCTAAGAAGCCTGCTGTCTATTAAAGGTCCCCAAAGGTCAGAGAGACACACAGAGAGCTCCCAGCACTGCCCAGTGTGTTGTGTTCACTTACTGGGAGGCCTAGAGACACACACACCTCCCCAGACAGGCCTAAGAAGCCTATTGTCTATTAAAGGTCCCCAAAGGTCAGAGAGACACACAGAGAGCTCCAAACACTGCCCAGTGTGTTGGGTTCACTTCCTGGGAGGCCTACAGACACACACACCTCCCCAGACAGGCCTAAGAAGCCTGCTGTCTATTAAAGGTCCCCAGAGGTCAGAGAGACACACAGAGAGCTCCAAACACTGCCCAGTGTGTTGGGTTCACTTACTGGGAGGCCTACAGACACACACACCTCCCCAGACAGGCCTAATTAGCCTGCTGTCTATTAAAGGTCCCCAGAGATCAGACAGACACATAGAGAGCTCCAAACACTGCCCTGTGTACTGTATTAAGTCACAGCAAGCCCCAATGGCTCACACTTGTCTCCCTTTAGGCCCAAAAATTCTGCCTGCTATTAAAGCTCTCTGAGGGTCCCACAGACACACACAGAGCTCCCAGCACTGCCCAGCACTAACCCTAACCCCCAGTACTGCCCTCAGCCCCAGCCCACTGCCCTCAAACACAGTGAGCTTCATGAGGCTCCCACAGACACACACAGAGCTCCCAGCACTGCTGGACGTCTAACTGAGGTCGCCATTGAATTCTAGATAGCTTGCTCCGTTTCTCGCTTGCCGCCACAGCCTTCAGACGATCAGTCACCAGCACAAGTTCGCCTCATGAAAACCGGAGATTCATACCGATCTGCCACGCCCCACTGTGTGGTGTGTTTGTTTAGTGTGTAGCGCAGTTGCACTACGGGGTGTTGAGCTGCTTATTATGTGTAGGTTTTTAAGGATGCAATGTGTCGAGCCTTATAGAGTCGAGCCTTCCTCTTGAGCCAGAGAGACCTATGTGACAAGGACCGAGTTGCTTCATGTGGGGTTCGATCCTACGATTTTCAGGTGGTTTCGTCGAAACTAACACCTTTAATGGGTGGTTTCACCAAGACTTGCCCTTCGCGGGGTTCGTACCTGTGCTTCTCAGGTACCTCAGGCTGACCGCGGTGGCGGGGAGGTGGGACCTGTGAGACAGGGTGCCTCCCCTGGCGGGTCACGGTTTCCAATCGGTCAGAAGGTTTAGGAGAGGAGAGGGAGGAGAGTGTGGTCAACAGTCCGCTTCAAACCGCTTGAAAATCGGACACTCAGAGGCTGAGCTACCTCTTTGTCGAACTTTTTTTATTTTTCGTTCTGAGCCTAAGTCCACTTTTTTAGGGTGCTCTCGATTTCGCGCCGTCACCCGGTGGCAAAACCTCTTTCTGCGATCCTCCAGGCCTTAGGGGGATTTTCAGAAGGTGTCCGAGAAAGGTGCATGGTCGTCGGACTGACCGTTTTCGGTCGGGAGGGTATTTTGTGGAGCCTCCGCCACCACCCCAAACTTTTTCGTACCCATGGTTAACCAAAACCCTACCCATGGTTAACGAAAATGGACTTAGAAAAAATCCACAGTTTTCAGACCTCCAGAGGGGTAGGACCCTGCTCAAAGGTGTCCGAGAATACTGCACCTTCAGCGGACATGCCATGAGCCTCTAGACCCCTCTATATCCTCCAGGAGGACCAGGATTTGAGGAACATGTGTCCGAGAACAGTGCACCTTCAGCGGACTGGCCCTGAGCAGCTACACCCCTGGTCACATCCTCCAAAGGCACCAGGATGTGACAGAATGTGTCCGAGAATAGGTCACCTTCAGCGGACTGGCCATGTGCAGCTGCACCCCTAGTAACATCCTCCACAGGCACCAGGATGTGACAGAATGTGTCCGAGAATAGGTCACCTTCAGCGGACTGACCATGTGCAGCTACACTCCTAGTTACATCCTCCACAGGCACCAGGATGTGACAGAATGTGTCCGAGAATAGGTCACCTTCAGCGGACTGGCCATGTGCAGCTACACCCCTAGTTACATCCTCCACAGGCACCAGGATGTGAACATAATGTGTCCGAGGACAGAGCACCATCAACGGACTCTTTACCAGCTTCGAGTCCCTTGTTTTGGACTTCCAGAGGCACCATAATGTCAAAAACATGTGTCCGCCAAAGATGCACCATCAACGGACTCTCTGCGAGCTTCGAGTCCCTTGTTTTCGACTTCCAGATGCACCATAATGTCAAAAACATGTGCCCGAGAAAGATGCACCATCAACGGACTCTCTATTTGCTTCTGGGGCCTTGTTACAATCCTCCAGGAGGCTTCTGAAAAGGAGCTCTCTAGTCCCGAGATGGTACCCGGTGGCAAAACCTCTTTTTGGCATCCTCCAGGCTTTAGGGGAATCCTCAGAGAGTGTCCGAAAAAAGTGCACTGTCGTCGGACTGACCGTTTTGGCTCGGGAGGGTAGGCCATGGAGCTCGCGCCAGTACCCCCAACTTTTTTTTACCCATGGTTAACCAGTAACTATGAGTCTCTTAAGTCCCAGTGTGTTGGGTTCACTTACTGGGAGGCCTACAGACACACACACCTCCCCAGACAGGCCTAAGAAGCCTGCTGTCTATTAAAGGTCCCCAAAGGTCAGAGAGACACACACAAAGCTCCCAGCACTGCCCAGTGTGTTGTGTTCACTTACTGGGAGGCCTACAGACACACACGCCTCCCCAGACAGGCCTAAGAAGCCTGCTGTCTATTAAAGGTCCCCAAAGGTCAGAGAGACACACAGAGAGCTCCCAGCACTGCCCAGTGTGTTGTGTTCACTTACCGGGAGGCCTACAGACACACACACCTCCCCAGACAGGCCTAAGAAGCCTGCTGTCTATTAAAGGTCCCCAAAGGTCAGAGAGACACACAGAGAGCTCCCAGCACTGCCCAGTGTTTGTGTTCACTTACTGGGAGGCCTACAGACACACACACCACCCCAGACAGGCCTAAGAAGCCTGCTGTCTATTAAAGGTCCCCAAAGGTCAGAGAGACACACAGAGAGCTCCCAGCACTGCCCAGTGTGTTGGGTTCACTTACCGGGAGGCCTACAGACACACACACCTCCCCAGACAGGCCTAAGAAGCCTCCTGTCTATTAAAAGTCCCCAAAGGTCAGAGAGACACCCAGAGAGCTCCAAACACTGCCCAGTGTGTTGGGTTCACTTACTGGGAGGCCTAAAGACACACACACCTCCCCAGACAGGCCTAATTAGCCTGCTGTCTATTAAAGGTCCCCAGAGGTCAGACAGACACACAGAGAGCTCCAAACACTGCCCTGTGTACTGTATTAAGTCACAGCAAGCCCCAATGGCTCACACTTGTCTCCCTTTAGGCCCAAAAATTCTGCCTGCTATTAAAGCTCTCTGAGGGTCCCACAGACACACACAGAGCTCCCAGCACTGCCCAGCACTAACCCTAACCACCAGTACTGCCCTCAGCCCCAGCCCACTGCCCCCAAACACAGTGAGCTTCATGAGGCTCCCACAGACACACACAGAGCTCCCAGCACTGCTGGACGTCTAACTGAGGTCGCCATTGAATTCTAGATAGCTCGCTCCGTTTCTCGCTTGCCGCCACAGTCTTCAGACGATCAGTCATCAGCACAAGTTTGCCTCATGAAAACCGGAGATTCATACCGATCTGCCACGCCCCACTGTGTGGTGTGTTTGTTTAGTGTGTAGCGCAGTTGCACTACGGGGTGTTGAGCTGCTTATTATGTGTAGGTTTTTAAGGATGCAATGTGTCGAGCCTTTTAGAGTCGAGCCTTCCTCTTGAGCCAGAGAGACCTATGAGACAAGGACCGAGTTGCTTCATGTGGGGTTCGATCCTACGATTTTCAGGTGGTTTCGTCGAAACTAACACCTTTAATGGGTGGTTTCACAGAGACTTGCCCTTCGCGGGGTTCGAACCTGTGCTTCTCAGGTACCTCAGCCACTAATATGCCTCTCCCCACTCATCCGGGGCAAATTCTCGCTAGAGAAGGGTTCGGCGCGGTGACAGAGAGCTCCGTAGAGCCCTCGGCGTCCCAGGCCTGGAGGCTGACCGCGGTGGCAGGGAGGTGGGACCTTTGAGACAGGGTGCCTCCCCTGGCGGGTCACGGTTTCCAATCGGTCAGAAGGTTTAGGAGTGGAGAGGGAAGAGAGTGTGGTAAACAGTTCGCTTCAAACCGCTTGAAAATCGGACACTCAGAGACTGAGTTACCTCTCGTGGAACTTTTTTTATTTTTCGTTCTTTTTCAGTTTTCAGACCTCCAGAGGGGTAGGACCCTGCTCAAAGGTGTCCGAGAATAGTGCACCTTCAGCGGACATGCCATGTGCCTCTAGATCCCTCTATATCCTCCAGGAGGACCAGGATTTGAGGAACATGTGTCCGAGAACAGTGCACCTTCAGTGGACTGGCCCTGAGCAGCTACACCCCTGGTTACATCCTCCACAGGCACCAGGATGTGACAGAATGTGTCCGAGAATAGGTCACCTTCAGCGGACATGCCTTGAGCCTCTAGACCCCTATATATCCTCCAGGAGAGGGAAGAGAGTGTGGTCAACAGTCCGCTTCAAACCGCTTGAAAATCGGACACTCAGAGGCTGAGTTACCTCTTTGTGGAACTTTTTTTATTTTTCGTTCTGAGCCTAAGTCCACTTTTTTAGGGTGCTCTCGATTTCGCGCCGTCACCCGGTGGCAAAACCTCTTTCTGTGATCCTCCAGGCCTTAGGGGGATTTTCATAAGGTGTCCGAGAAAGGTGCATGGTCGTCGGACTGACCGTTTTCGGTCGGGAGGGTATTTTGTGGAGCCCTCGCCACCACCCTCAACTTTTTCGTACCCATGGTTAACCAAAACCCTACCCATGGTTAACCAAAATGGACTTAGAAAAAATCCAGAATTTTCAGACCTCCAGAGGGGTAGGACCCTGCTCAAAGGTGTCCGAGAATACTGCACCTTCAGCGGACATGCCATGAGCCTCTAGACCCCTCTATATCCTCCAGGAGGACCAGGATTTGAGGAACATGTGTCCGAGAACAGTGCACCTTCAGCGGACTGGCCATGTGCAGCTACACCCCTAGTTACACCCTCCACAGGCACCATGATGTGACAGAATGTGTCCGAGAATAGGTCACCTTCAGCGGACTGGCCATGTGCAGCTACACCCCTAGTTACATCCTCCACAGGCACCAGGATGTGAACATAATGTGTCCGAGGACAGAGCACCATCAACGGACTATTTACCAGCTTTGAGTCCCTTGTTTTCGACTTCCAGAGGCACCATAATGTCAAAAACATGTGTCCACCAAAGATGCACCATCAACGGACTCTCTGCGAGCTTCGAGTCCCTTGTTTTCGACTTCCAGATGCACCATAATGTCAAAAACATGTGCCCGAGAAAGATGCACCATCAACGAACTCTCTATGAGCTTCTGGGGCCTTGTTACAATCCTCCAGGAGGCTTCTGAAAAAGAGCTCTCTAGTCCCGAGATGGTACCCGGTGGCAAAACCTCTTTTTGGCATCCTCCAGGCTTTAGGGGAATCCTCAGAGAGTGTCCGAAAAAAGTGCACTGTCGTCGGACTGACCGTTTTGGCTCGGGAGGGTAGGCCATGGAGCTCGCGCCAGCACCCCCAACTTTTTTTTACCCATGGTTAACCAGTAACTATGAGTCTCTTAAGGTTCCATAAGAGAGTCATACTATGACTCTTATGGAAAAGTAACTATGACTCTGTCATAGGGTCGGGGCAAAAACGAATCTCAAGAACATTAAGGCTAAATAAATATCAGAGTCCAAATGATTGAGGGAAGTTGGCTAGCAATAACCCCAATTATGGGATAAAGATTGGCTCTGAAAGAGGAAATAGCCTGCAAATTTACTGTGGGAGGAATCGGTGACTTGGTCGCACTGACAGGTGGGATTCTGTATCAGCACGGTGGCTCAGTGGGTAGGGCGCGGCACCACGAACCTGAAAAGCACAGGTTCAAAACCCGCAAAGGGTAAGATTTCAGAAGAACATCTGAGAACCGAAGGTTCAAATCCCACATGAAGCAACTATGTCCTAAGTGAATCCCCGGAGAAAAATAACACACAAATCGCAATCAAACTCTGTAAACAGAACGTGGCAAACTCTGTAAGCAGAACATGGCATACTTTGAAGACAGAACTTGGCAAACTCTGTATACACAACCCGGCAAACTCTGTAAACAGAATGTGGCAAACTCTGTAAACGGAGTGAGGCAAACTCTGTAAACAGAACGTGGCAAACTCTGTAACAGAACTCAGCAAACTCTGTGAAAAGAACCTGGCAAGTTCTTTAAACAGAAAATATAATATTTTGTTTTTATCTTTTTTTAAAGCCATTCGTCTCACACGATTCACCCTAGAAAGGCGCCCGGTGTACGCCGGAGTATCCTTTCTGCCCCCGGTGATTTCGTAAAGCATCCCAGGTGCTGAGGTCCCACGGGGCCTCTACTTGGGAGGGTAGGGAATTTCGGTCGACCCCTCCCGCTGGCAGGCCGTTGCTGAGGATTGTGTAAATCAGTTGTAAAAGTCACACAGCAATCATATAATATAAAATTATATGTTTTTCGGTTTCCTAACCGTTGTCGGCAGTGGAAGTCGATTGTAAAAATCACAGGTACGGTGTTGCACCCCGCACAGTAACCGGAACCCCACGGGGTGGGCAGAGAAATCTGCCAGAACATCCAGCAGGAATGGCTGCGATGAAGAAGGGCAAGACCACAGGTCGCAAGGCTAAGTGGTCTGTAAAAGAACTAAAAACTTTGATGGAGATGGAGGAGGCTCTCGAGCAAGGCCAATACTCTGTATATTACATGAATGTGGAAATTGCAAGTCAGCTTCCAGGTAGGTCCTCCCACGAAGTGAAAGAGAAAAGACAGTGCATGAGACGGCAATCTCACAGGAGAAGCACTAAGCTCTTACTGCAGCCAACAGAGGCAAACCTGGAGAGGCAGGAAATCCCTGCTGAACTCAATCTGCTGATACAGCCACGAGGGTTACAAGCAGTAACTGTCCTCAACAGAAAATTAAGGTGGCAAGCTGGTGCTCTCATTGACATGTACACTCACGAACACGAAATCAGGCGGGCGCTCACACTGGCAAGCAGGAAGGACCCGGGCGCAGCAGTGGCCATTGAGACCGCTACGGCGATGGTGATAAGGGAGGCGAGAAGAAAAGGTCCAGCGACCAAAAAGAACAGCAAAGCTGGCGAGCCGATGAAGCCCCGAAGCAAGCGAGAAATGAAGAGGGATGAGGTCCATAAACTCAGAAAACTAATGAGTACGGACCCGGCTAAGCTTGTTAGCTATGTCCTTGACGGGAGTGAAGCGACCGACTGCCCAGTCCCGCTGCCTCAATTACACGAAGTGTTTGAAAGGCGTTGGATGGGGTCAGAAGGTGCCTTCAAGGGCTTGGGAGGCTTTAAGGCCGCCAGCGGGGCGGACAACGAACACTTCTCCACCCTGTTCACCCCCGAAGAGGTGCTCACACACCTCAGAAAGACGGACAGGAAATCGGCACCAGGCACGGACGGCATCGGGCGGGATGACCTACTCCTCTGGGACCCGAAGGGTTTGAAGCTATCAAAACTCTTTGGCAGCTGGCTTGCGGCGGGGTTCATACCTCAGTGTGTAAAGCCCGCGAGAACTGCACTGATACCAAAGACCTCCGACCCTCTGCTGTTGAATGACCCGAATAACTGGCGCCCAATCACTATCGGCTCGATGCTGATGCGGCTGTTCTCACGACTGCTAAATGGGCGCCTTACGAAAGCCTGAACTATCCACGACAGGCAGCGAGGGTTCAGGGACTCTCCTAGCTGTAGTGAGAATCTTCACATCCTTCAAAGTCTGGTTAAAGCCAGCAGGAGGGAGAGAAAGTCACTAGCGGTGGTGCTCGTGGACGTGGCAAAGGCTTTCGATACGGTGACACACGAGCACTTGCTTGCAGTGCTCAGGCAGAGAGGTCTGGATGAACACATCATAAACACAATACAAAGCTCGTACGACGGGGGCGTAACTTGCATTGAAGCCGGGGGAGAACAATCTGAACCCATTGCAATGAAAGTCGGTGTGAAGCAGGGTGACCCACTGTCCCCATTGCTTTTCAATCTGGCTCTTGATCCACTGCTCCACACACTGGAAAGCCTCGGTAAGGGAGTAAAGATCGCAGACACAAAGCTGGTCTCGCTTGCATTCGCAGATGACCTGGTGCTGGTCAGCGACACATGGAAGAACATGGATTTCAATATCAGAATCCTGAATGACTTCTGTGCCCTGACGGGGCTTAAGGTGCACGCAAGCAAGTGCTTCGGCTTCATGGTTACCCCCTTGAAACACAGCATGAAAATGAAAGTGAATGACTGTCCCCCCTGGCAGATCGAGGGGACACCAATAGAAATGGTTGAAAGTGGAAGGGCGGTAAGATATCTGGGAATTCAGGTCGGTCCAGTGAGGGGCCTCGAGAAACCCGACATTCTCAAAGAGTTACAAGTGGCGCTGGATAAGGTAGGGGCGACACCATTAACTGCCCCTCAAAAGATTTGGCTGCTTAAGACCTTCATAATCCCCAGGCATTTCTACCGGGCCGACCACTGCGACTACAGTATAGTTCGGCTGCGACTGCTGGACCGGCTACTACGTAGCACAGTGAAAACATGGCTGGGTCTAGCGCAGACCACATGTGATGGGTTGCTCTATGCTAGAGCGAGAGACGGAGGTCTGGGGCTACAAAAGTTGAGCGCCGTTATTCCTGCTATGCAGGCAAAGCGGTTGTGGAAACTTTTGCACTCTGATGATGAAGTCATCAGAAAGATAGCCTGGGACCAGAACGGGCTGGAGGACTGGAGAAGAGCTTGGCTCAAAGCGGGCGGGCAACTGGAGAAATTACCAACTCCAGAGGGTGTGCCAGTAACGAACGTTACTGAAGCAGATGGGGCCCCTCAGCTATCCCGGTACAAGAGACCATGCGAGTGGCAAGATATAGAGTTCGACCGGTGGGCAGGTAAATCGGTGCAGGGAGTTGGAATAGCCTGGTTCAAAGACTCTCCAGAGTCTAATGCCTGGCTCTCCAAACTCCCAAAAGTGCAACACAAATTCTGCTCACAAGCACTACAGCTACAAGCGAACGTCTACCCTACCAGGGAATTTATGGCAAGGGGCCAAAGCAAGTGGAACGCGAGTTGCCGAGGCTGTCACGCGAGGCTTGAGTCCGCCTCACACCTCCTCGGAGCATGTCCCAGCGGTAGGGCGAAACGACTGGAGCGACACAATTTTGCATGCCATCGACTGGCAGTCGCTGCGAAGAAGCAGGGCTGGGTTGTCTACAGGGAGAAAGAATTTGGAAGCAGACCAAATGTGAGACGCCCAGACTTGGTCTTTTGCAAAGATGGTAAGGCAATGGTGCTGGATGTGACAGTGCAGTTTGAAAGGAACATCAACACACTAAAA
>NC_137918.1:487500-510000 GCF_963457725.1 Sprattus sprattus
GCCATTGAACTTTAGATAGCTCGCTCCGTTTCTCGCTTGCCGCCACAGCCTTCAGACGATCAGTCATCAGCACAAGTTCGCCTCATGAAAACCGGAGATTCCTACCGATCTGCCACGTCCCACTGTGTGGTGTGTTTGTTTAGTGTGTAGCGCAGTTACACTACGGGGTGTTGAGCTGCTTATTATGTGTAGGTTTTTAAGGATGCAATGTGCATTGTGGTCCGGTGCTTCCGCCCTGTTTAGCTTTTCCTCTTAAGCTTTTCACTTTAATATAAAGTATTCAATCCCTACTTTGTAGGATGTCACTCAAGATAGTTAAGGATCCTCTCAGAACACTCTTACAAAGTCTCGACGCAAGAGCTTTTGCACTGCTCTTAGAAAGTCCCATTCTCTTGAGGATCTTGTTGTTGGGTTTATGCCAGAGGCCCCTCGCTCCCAGTGGAAATCCGTGTATTTCCACTTCCTCTACACCCATGACCTGTTTCACCAAGTTCTTGATGGGTTTGTAGTGCTTTACTTTCTCTCGGCCTGCGAGTTTTAGTGTGTTGATGTTCCTTTCAAACCGCACTGTCACATCCAGCACCATTGCCTTACCATCTTTGCAAAAGACCAAGTCTGGGCGTCTCACATTTGGTCTGCTTCCAAATTCTTTCTCCCTGTGGACAACCCAGCCCTGCTTCTTCGCAGCGACTGCCAGTCGATGGCATGCAAAATTGTGTCACTCCAGTCGTTTCGCCCTACTGCTGGGACATGCTCCGAGGAGGTGTGAGGCGGACTCAAGCCTCGCGTGACAGCCTCGGCAACTCGCGTTCCACTTGCTTTGGCCCCTTGCCATAAATTCCCTGGTAGGGTAGACGTTCGCTTGTAGCTGTAGTGCTTGTGAGCAGAATTTGTGTTGCACTTTTGGGAGTTTGGAGAGCCAGGCATTAGACTCTGGAGAGTCTTTGAACCAGGCTATTCCAACTCCCTGCACCGACTTGCCTGCCCACCGGTCGAACTCTACATCTTGCCACTCGCATGGTCTCTTGTACCGGGATAGCTACTGTTACTGGCACACCCTCTGGAGTTGGTAATTTCTCCAGTTGCCCGCCCTTTTTGAGCCAAGCTCTTCTCCAGTCCTCCAGCCCGTTCTGGTCCCAGGCTATCTTTCTGATGACTTCATCATCAGAGTGCAAAAGTTTCCACAACCGCTTTGCCTGCATAGCAGGAATAACGGCGCTCAACTTTTGTAGCCCCAGACCTCCGTCTCTCGCTCTAGCATAGAGCAACCCATCACATGTGGTCTGCGCTAGACCCAGCCATGTTTTTTACTGTGCTACGTAGTAGCCGGTCCAGCAGTCGCAGCCGAACTATACTGTAGTCGCAGTGGTCGGCCCGGTAGAAATGCCTGGGGATTATGAAGGTCTTAAGCAGCCAAATCTTTTGAGGGGCAGTTAATGGTGTCGCCCCTACCTTATCCAGCGCCACTTGTAACTTTTTGAGAATGTCGGGTTTCTCGAGGCCCCTCAGTGGACCGACCTGAATTCCCAGATATCTTACCGCCCTTCCACTTTCAACCATTTCTATTGGTGTCCCCTCGATCTGCCAGGGGGGACAGTCATTCACTTTCATTTTCATGCTGTGTTTCAAGGGGGTAACCATGAAGCCGAAGCACTTGCTTGCGTGCACCTTAAGCCCCGTCAGGGCACAGAAGTCATTCAGGATTCTGATATTGAAATCCATGTTCTTCCATGTGTCGCTGACCAGCACCAGGTCATCTGCGAATGCAAGCGAGACCAGCTTTGTGTCTGCGATCTTTACTCCCTTACCGAGGCTTTCCAGTGTGTGGAGCAGTGGATCAAGAGCCAGATTGAAAAGCAATGGGGACAGTGGGTCACCCTGCTTCACACCGACTTTCATTGCGATGGGTTCAGATTGTTCTCCCCCGGCTTCAATGCAAGTTACGCCCCC
This sequence comes from Sprattus sprattus, assembly GCF_963457725.1. Classification (NCBI taxonomy): domain Eukaryota; kingdom Metazoa; phylum Chordata; class Actinopteri; order Clupeiformes; family Clupeidae; genus Sprattus; species Sprattus sprattus. Next base: position 489,451 of record NC_137918.1, read on the forward strand.
GTCGTACGAGCTTTGTATTGTGTTTATGATGTGTTCATCCAGACCTCTCTGCCTGAGCACTGCAAGCAAGTGCTCGTGTGTCACCGTATCGAAAGCCTTTGCCACGTCCACGAGCACCACCGCTAGTGACTTTCTCTCCCTCCTGCTGGCTTTAACCAGACTTTGAAGGATGTGAAGATTCTCACTACAGCCAGGAGAGTCCCTGAACCCTCGCTGCCTGTCGTGGATAGTGCAGGCTTTCGTAAGGCGCCCATTTAGCAGTCGTGAGAACAGCCGCATCAGCATCGAGCCGATAGTGATTGGGCGCCAGTTATTCGGGTCATTCAACAGCAGAGGGTCGGAGGTCTTTGGTATCAGTACAGTTCTCGCGGGCTTTACACACTGAGGTATGAACCCCGCCGCAAGCCAGCTGCCAAAGAGTTTTGATAGCTTCACACCCTTCGGGTCCCAGAGGAGTAGGTCATCCCGCCCGAAGCCGTCCGTGCCTGGTGCCGATTTCCTGTCCGTCTTTCTGAGGTGTGTGAGCACCTCTTCGGGGGTGAACAGGGTGGAGAAGTGTTCGTTGTCCGCCCCGCTGGCGGCCTTAAAGCCTCCCAAGCCCTTGAAGGCACCTTCTGACCCCATCCAACGCCTTTCAAACACTTTGTGTAATTGAGGCAGCGGGACTGGGCAGTCGGTCGCTTCACTCCCGTCAAGGACATAGCTAACAAGCTTAGCCGGGTCCGTACTCATTAGTTTTCTGAGTTTATGGACCTCATCCCTCTTCATTTCTCGCTTGCTTCGGGGCTTCATCGGCTCGCCAGCTTTGCTGTTCTTTTTGGTCGCTGGACCTTTTCTTCTCGCCTCCCTTATCACCATCGCCGTAGCGGTCTCAATGGCCACTGCTGCGCCCGGGTCCTTCCTGCTTGCCAGTGTGAGCGCACGCCTGATTTCGTGTTCGTGAGTGTACATGTCAATGAGAGCACCAGCTTGCCACCTTAATTTTCTGTTGAGGCCAGTTACTGCTTGTAACCCTCGTGGCTGTATTAGCAGATTGAGTTCAGCAGGGATTTCCTGCCTCTCCAGGTTTGCCTCTGTTGGCTGCAGTAAGAACTTAGTGCTTCTCCTGTGAGATTGCCGTCTCATGCACTGTCTTTTCTCTTTCACTTCGTGGGAGGACCTACCTGGAAGCTGACTTGCAATTTCCACATTCATGTAATATACAGAGTATTGGCCTTGCTCGAGAGCCTCCTCCATCTCCATCAAAGTTTTTAGTTCTTTTACAGACCACTTAGCCTTGCGACCTGTGGTCTTGCCCTTCTTCATCGCAGCCATTCCTGCTGGATGTTCTAGCAGATTTCTCTGCCCACCCCGTGGGGTTCCGGTTACTGTGCGGGGTGCAACACCGTACCTGTGATTTTTACAATCGACTTCCACTGCCGACAACGGTTAGGAAACCGAAAAACATATAATTTTATATTATATGATTGCTGTGTGACTTTTACAACTGATTTACACAATCCTCAGCAACGGCCTGCCAGCGGGAGGGGTCGACCGAAATTCCCTACCCTCCCAAGTAGAGGCCCCGTGGGACCTCAGCACCTGGGATGCTTTACGAAATCACCGGGGGCAGAAAGGATACTCCGGCGTACACCGGACGCCTTTCTAGGGTGAAACGTGTGAGACGAATGGCTTTAAAAAAAGATAAAAACAAAATATTATATTTTCTATTTCTATTTTTGCCAGGTCCTTTTCACAGAGTTTGCTGAGTTCGCCACGTTCTGTTTACAGAGTTTGCCTCACTCCGTTTACAGAGTTTGCCACGTTCTGTTTACAGAGTTTGCCTCACTCCGTTTACAGAGTTTGCCAAGTTCTGTCTTCAAAGTATGCCAGTTTGAGTTTGATTTCGATTTGTGTGTTATTTTTCTCCAGGGATTCATATGCAACTTAGGACATAGTTGCTTCAGGTGGGATTTGAACCTGCGATTCTCAGATGTTCTTCTGAAATCTTACCCTTTGCGGGTTTCGAACCTGTGCTCTTCAGGTTCGTGGTGCCGCACCCTACCCACTGAGCCACCGTGCTGATACAGAATCCCACCTGTCAGTGCGACCAAGTCACCGATTCCTCCCACAGTAAATTTCCAGGCTATTTCCTCTTTCAGAGCCAATCTTTATCCCATAATTGGGGTTATTGCTAGCCAACTTCCCTCAATCATTTGGATCAACTCTGATATTTATTTAGCCTTAATGTTCTTGAGATTCGTTTTTGCCCCGACCCTATGACAGAGTCATAGTTACTTTTCCATAAGAGTCATAGTATGACTCTCTTATGGAACCTTAAGAGACTCATAGTTACTGGTTAACCATGGGTAAAAAAAAGTTGGGGGTGCTGGCGCGAGCTCCATGGCCTACCCTCCCGAGCCAAAACGGTCAGTCCGACGACAGTGCACTTTTTTCGGACACTCTCTGAGGATTCCCCTTAAGCCTGGAGGATGCCAAAAAGAGGTTTTGCCACCGGGTACCATCTCGGGACTAGAGAGCTCCTTTTCAGAAGCCTCCTGGAGGATTGTAACAAGGCCCCAGAAGCTCATAGAGAGTCCGTTGATGGTGCATCTTTCTCGGGCACATGTTTTTGACATTATGGTGCATCTGGAAGTCGAAAACAAGGGACTCGAAGCTCGCAGAGAGTCCGTTGATGGTGCATCTTTGGCGGACACATGTTTTTGACATTATGGTGCCTCTGGAAGTCGAAAACAAGGGACTCGAAGCTGGTAAAGAGTCCGTTGATGGTGCTCTGTCCTCGGACACATTATGTTCACATCCTGGTGCCTGTGGAGGATGTAACTAGGGGTGTAGCTGCACATGGCCAGTCCGCTGAAGGTGACCTATTCTCGGACACATTCTGTCACATCCTGGTGCCTGTGGAGGATGTAACTAGGGGTGTAGCTGCACATGGTCAGTCCGCTGAAGGTGACCTATTCTCGGACACATTCTGTCACATCCTGGTGCCTGTGGAGGATGTTACTAGGGGTGCAGCTGCACATGGCCAGTCCGCTGAAGGTGACCTATTCTCGGACACATTCTGTCACATCCTGGTGCTTTTGGAGGATGTAACCAGGGGTGTAGCTGCTCAGGGCCAGTCCGCTGAAGGTGCACTGTTCTCGGACACATGTTCCTCAAATCCTGGTCGTCCTGGAGGATATAGAGGGGTCTAGAGGCTCATGGCATGTCCGCTGAAGGTGCAGTATTCTCGGACACCTTTGAGCAGGGTCCTACCCCTCTGGAGGTCTGAAAACTGTGGATTTTTGGTTAACCATGGGTAGGGTTTTGGTTAACCATGGGTACGAAAAAGTTGGGGGTGGTGGCGGAGGCTCCACAAAATACCCTCCCGACCGAAAACGGTCAGTCCGACGACGATGCACCTTTCTCGGACACCTTCTGAAAATCCCCCTAAGGCCTGAAGGATCACAGAAAGAGGTTTTGCCACTGGGTGACAGCGCGAAATCGAGAGCACCCTAAAAAAGTGGACTTAGGCTCAGAACGAAAAATAAAAAAAGTTCGACGAAGAGGTAGCTCAGCCTCTGAGTGTCCGATTTTCAAGCGGTTTGAAGCGGACTGTTGACCACACTCTCCTCCCTCTCCTCTCCTAAACCTTCTGACCGATTGGAAACCGTGACCCGCCAGGGGAGGCACCCTGTCTCACAGGTCCCACCTCCCCGCCACCGCGGTCAGCCTCCAGGCCTGGGACGCCGAGGGCTCTACGGAGCTCTCTGTCACCGCGCCGAACCCTTCTCTAGCGAGAATTTGCCCCGGATGAGTGGGGAGAGGCATATTAGTGGCTGAGGTACCTGAGAAGCACAGGTTCGAATCCCGCGAAGGGCAAGTCTTGGTGAAACCACCCATTAAAGGTGTTAGTTTCGACGAAACCACCTGAAAATCGTAGGATCGAACCCCACATGAAGCAACTTGGTCCTTGTCACATAGGTCTCTCTGGCTCAAGAGGAAGGCTCGACTCTATAAGGCTCGACACATTGCATCCTTAAAAACCTACACATAATAAGCAGCTCAACACCCCGTAGTGCAACTGCGCTACACACTAAACAAACACACCACACAGTGGGGCGTGGCAGATCGGCATGAATCTCCGGTTTTCATGAGGCGAACTTGTGCTGATGACTGATCGTCTGAAGGCTGTGGCGGCAAGCGAGAAACGGAGCAAGCTATCTAGAATTCAATGGCGACCTCAGTTAGACGTCCAGCAGTGCTGGGAGCTCTGTGTGTGTCTGTGGGAGCCTCATGAAGCTCACTGTGTTTGGGGGCAGTGGGCTGGGGCTGAGGGCAGTACTGGGGGTTAGGGTTAGTGCTGGGCAGTGCTGGGAGCTCTGTGTGTGTCTGTGGGACCCTCAGAGAGCTTTAATAGCAGGCAGAATTTTTGGGCCTAAAGGGAGACAAGTGTGAGCCATTGGGGCTTGCTGTGACTTAATACAATACACAGGGCAGTGTTTGGAGCTCTCTGTGTGTCTCTCTGACCTCTGGGGACCTTTAATAGACAGCAGGCTAATTAGGCCTGTCTGGGGAGGTGTGTGTGTCTTTAGGCCTCCCAGTAAGTGAACCCAACACACTGGGCAGTGTTTGGAGCTCTCTGTGTGTCTCTCTGACCTCTGGGGACCTTTAATAGACATCAGGCTTCTTAGGCCTGTCTGGGGAGGTGTGTGTGTCTGTAGGCCTCCCAGTAAGTGAACACAACACACTGGGCAGTGCTGGGAGCTCTCTGTGTGTCTCTCTAACCTTTGGGGACCTTTAATAGACAGCAGGCTTCTTAGGCCTGTCTGGGGAGGTGTGTGTGTCTTTCGGCCTCCCAGTAAGTGAACACAACACACTGGGCAGTGCTGGGAGCTCTCTGTGTGTCTCTCTGACCTTTGGGGACCTTTAATAGACAGCAGGCTTCTTAGGCCTGTCTGGGGAGGTGTGTGTGTCTGTAGGCCTCCCAGTAAGTGAACCCAACACACTGGGCAGTGTTTGGAGCTGTCTGGGTGTCTCTCTGACCTTTGGGGACCTTTAATAGACAGCAGGCTTCTTAGGACTGTCTGGGGAGGTGTGTGTGAAAACCTTAAGAGACTAATGAAAACCTTAAGAGAGTCATACTTACTTTTCCATAAGAGTCATAGTATGACTCTCTTATGGAACCTTAAGAGACTCATAGTTACTGGTTAACCATGGGTAAAAAAAAGTTGGGGGTGCTGGCGCGAGCTCCATGGCCTACCCTCCCGAGCCAAAATGGTCAGTCCGACGACAGTGCACTTTTTTCGGACACTCTCTGAGGATTCCCCTTAAGCCTGGAGGATGCCAAAAAGAGGTTTTGCCACCGGGTACCATCTCGGGACTAGAGAGCTCCTTTTCAGAAGCCTCCTGGAGGATTGTAACAAGGCCCCAGAAGCTCATAGAGAGTCCGTTGATGGTGCATCTTTCTTGGGCACATGTTTTTGACATTATGGTGCATCTGGAAGTCGAAAACAAGGGACTCGAAGCTCGCAGAGAGTCCGTTGATGGTGCATCTTTGGCGGACACATGTTTTTGACATTATGGTGCCTCTGGAAGTCGAAAACAAGGGACTCGAAGCTGGTAAAGAGTCCGTTGATGGTGCTCTGTCCTCGGAAACATTATGTTCACATCCTGGTGCCTGTGGAGGATGTAACTAGGGGTGTAGCTGCACATGGCCAGTCCGCTGAAGGTGACCTATTCTCGGACACATTCTGTCACATCCTGGTGCCTGTGGAGGATGTAACTAGGGGTGTAGCTGCACATGGCCAGTCCGCTGAAGGTGCACTGTTCTCGGACACATGTTCCTCAAATCCTGGTCCTCCTGGAGGATATAGAGGGGTCTAGAGGCTCATGGCATGTCCGCTGAAGGTGCAGTATTCTCGGACACCTTTGAGCAGGGTCCTACCCCTCTGGAGGTCTGAATATTCTGGATTTTTTCTAAGTCCATTTTGGTTAACCATGGGTAGGGTTTTGGTTAACCATGGGTACGAAAAGTTGGGGGTGGTGGCGAGGGCTCCACAAAATACCCTCCCGACCGAAAACGGTCTGTCCGACGACCATGCACCTTTCTCGGACACCTTCTGAAAATCCCCCTAAGGCCTGGAGGATCACAGAAAGAGATTTTGCCACTGGGTGACGGTGCGAAATCGAGAGCACCCTAAAAAAGTGGACTTAGGCTCAGAACGAAAAATAGAAAAAGTTCCACAAAGAGGTAACTCAGCCTCTGAGTGTCCGATTTTCAAGCGGTTTGAAGCGGACTGTTGACCACACTCTCCTCCCTCTCCCGGAGGATATATAGGGGTCTAGAGGCTCAAGGCATGTCCGCTGAAGGTGACCTATTCTCGGACACATTCTGTCACATCCTGGTGCCTGTGGAGGATGTAACCAGGGGTGTAGCTGCTCAGGGCCAGTCCGCTGAAGGTGCACTGTTCTCGGACACATGTTCCTCAAATCCTGGTCCTCCTGGAGGATATAGAGGGGTCTAGAGGCTCATGGCATGTCCGCTGAAGGTGCAGTATTCTCGGACACCTTTGAGCAGGGTCCTACCCCTCTGGAGGTCTGAAAACTGTGGATTTTTTCTAAGTCCATTTTGGTTAACCATGGGTAGGGTTTTGGTTAACCATGGGTACGAAAAAGTTGGGGGTGGTGGCGGAGGCTCCACAAAATACCCTCCCGACCGAAAACGGTCAGTCCGACGACCATGCACCTTTCTCGGACACCTTCTGGAAATCCCCCTAAGGCCTGGAGGATCACAGAAAGAGCTTTTGCCACCGGGTGACGGCGCGAAATCGAGAGCACCCTAAAAAAGTGGACTTAGGCTCAGAACAAAAAATAAAAAAAGTTCCACAAAGAGGTAACTCAGCCGGGGTTCCAGCGATGACACTGAAGCGAACGGTCGCATAAACAAAACCTCCCGATCGGTCGGAGTTTATTCCCCAATTTAAATACTTTTGACTTTAAATTTGTGCTCAATAATGAATGAAGGGGAAAAAAACAAGAAGACCAAGGGCAAGCCGCAAGGGAAAGTCGACAAAAATGATAAAACAGCGACTGAAGGGGCCAGCATGGACGAACGTCGAGAAGGCCCTGGCGGACGCAGCCAAAATACCGTTACGGTGGACATGGATGGCAACATCTCCGCTATACGGGAAGACATACGAAATATGGCCAGGGAGATGAAGTCCGAATTGGGCAACTTTCAAACCAGAATAAGAGAAGATTTGAAAAAGGAGCTAACAGTGGTACGAGAGGAACTTAAACAGAAGCTGGGCGAAGTGGTAACCGACCTCAAAGCTACAACTGACAGGGTGAGTGAAGCAGAGACGCGCATAGCCGACCTGGAAGAGTGGAATGCTGACTTCAAGGAGGCGTTGAGTAGCTCCCTACAAACTCAGGAACGTTTACAGATGAAGCTTACGGACATGGAAGCACGCTCGAGGCGGAACAATCTTCGCATTTATGGCATCCCAGAGGGGGCTGAGGGAAGCAATATTCAACAGTTTATTGATCATTTTATTAAAAAAGAGTTGGAGCCCCTCGCCGAAACTGAACTTGATATACAGCGATGCCATAGAGCTTTCGGCCCCCGGCCACCTAATGATGCGCAGCCCAGGTCAGTGATCGCATACTTCCAGGAGTTTAAAACTAAAGAACTGGTGCTACACTCTGCATGGAAGAAGAAGGAGGTCTACCTCAACGATAGGAGGATCTACTTCGACCACGACTATCCCGCTGAAACTTTGGCAAAGAGGAAGGAGTACGCTCAAATAAGGAGAATTCTCCGTGAAAAAGGAATACGATTCCAAACACCACCGCCAGCCAAGCTACGAGTTTTCTTCGACGGTGGGCCGATAACCTATGGGAGCGCAGCAGAAGCGGCACGGGATTTAAGGACCAGGGGAATCTCTGTGGAGTTTGAGAAGTCGGCTGGTGGGGTTGCGCTGCCTGAAAGGATGGGGAGGACATGGCAGCGAGCTGGAGCTGCACCCAGCCGACAGAGCCGTCAAGAGCGGATTAAGGAAAAGCTGCAAGGTTTTCGCCGGTCATGATAGAGAGTCAGGGGGTTCAGGAGCCTATTTAGTGAATATAGTAGACCGATTCTGGGTAAGGGTTCTGGTTCAAGACACAAAGTGCACAAAATACACCCATTAGTTAGGGGTACTATAGGCACTGTAGGGGGGCCCTGGGGACTAACTAGACTACTCCCCCCCAAAAAAGAAGTGGTTCTCTACTTCAAAGTGGAGGTCAACCTGAGTTTATGTTTGTTTGTTTTGTCTTGTATTCACTTGTTGAGTTCATGTTATGGCTCACGAAAAGTTCATGGTTGGTCACCAAAGGTTCATAACTATTTTCTTAACTGTGGGTTTAAATGCAATGTCAGGAATATAGGGTGATTACCCTAAATGTAAACGGTTTACACAATCCAATTAAGAGGGGTAAGGTAATTGAAAAGATGAAAAAGGAAAGGCTTCATGTAATGTTTTGGCAGGAGACCCATCTTAACTACATGGAACATGAAAAGTTAAAAAAACTGGGTTTTAAAAATACTTTTCACTCCTCTTATAAGAAAGGGAAAAGGAGAGGAGTAGCGATACTAATTTCTAACAGAGTGAATTTCCAACTGGTCTCTAAATTCTGTGACAAGGAGGGTCGATATGTCTTTGTTAAAGGATATCTTGACCAGAAAGAGGTAACATTAGTCAATGTGTATAATCCACCAGGGCAGGACCATTCTTTTATCAGGGAAATTTTTGATTTGATAGCTTCTGAGGCCTCTGGTGTTTTAATATGTGGGGGAGATTGGAACATTCAGCTACAACCTAAACATGACTCCTCTAATACATTTAAGAGACTAACTCCTAGTGCCAGGATGACAAAAAAAATGCTGATTGAGCTAGGGCTGATCGATGTATGGAGGGATTTCCACCCAAAAGAAAAACAATTCACATTCTATTCAGCAAGTAAAGGTGTATACTCAAGAATTGACTACTTTTTTACTTACAACTCAGACAGACACAGACTTAAAGATTGTAGGATAGGAGTCAGAGACATATCTGACCACTCAGCTGTTTATTTAACTGTGCACCTGGACAATAAAAAGAAAAACATGCTTTGGCGACTTAATACAAGCATCTTGAATGACATGACTTGCAAGGAACAAATACAGAAGGAATTTAAAGATTATATGGACAATAACAATAATGGGGAAGTATCGCCAAGTGTTCTGTGGGACGCTGCAAAAGCAAAAAACCTTCTGACCGATTGGAAACCGTGACCCGCCAGGGGAGGCACCCTGTCTCACAGGTCCCACCTCCCCGCCACCGCGGTCAGCCTCCAGGCCTGGGACGCCGAGGGCTCTACGGAGCTCTCTGTCACCGCGCCGAACCCTTCTCTAGCGAGAATTTGCCCCGGATGAGTGGGGAGAGGCATATTAGTGGCTGAGGTACCTGAGAAGCACAGGTTCGAATCCCGCGAAGGGCAAGTCTTGGTGAAACCACCCATTAAAGGTGTTAGTTTCGACGAAACCACCTGAAAATCGTAGGATCGAACCCCACATGAAGCAACTCGGTCCTTGTCACATAGGTCTCTCTGGCTCAAGAGGAAGGCTCGACTCTATAAGGCTCGACACATTGCATCCTTAAAAACCTACACATAATAAGCAGCTCAACACCCCGTAGTGCAACTGCGCTACACACTAAACAAACACACCACACAGTGGGGCGTGGCAGATCGGCATGAATCTCCGGTTTTCATGAGGCGAACTTGTGCTGATGACTGATCGTCTGAAGGCTGTGGCGGCAAGCGAGAAACGGAGCAAGCTATCTAGAATTCAATGGCGACCTCAGTTAGACGTCCAGCAGTGCTGGGAGCTCTGTGTGTGTCTGTGGGAGCCTCATGAAGCTCACTGTGTTTGGGGGCAGTGGGCTGGGGCTGAGGGCAGTACTGGGGGTTAGGGTTAGTGCTGGGCAGTGCTGGGAGCTCTGTGTGTGTCTGTGGGACCCTCAGAGAGCTTTAATAGCAGGCAGAATTTTTGGGCCTAAAGGGAGACAAGTGTGAGCCATTGGGGCTTGCTGTGACTTAATACAATACACAGGGCAGTGTTTGGAGCTCTCTGTGTGTCTCTCTGACCTCTGGGGACCTTTAATAGACAGCAGGCTAATTAGGCCTGTCTGGGGAGGTGTGTGTGTCTTTAGGCCTCCCAGTAAGTGAACCCAACACACTGGGCAGTGTTTGGAGCTCTCTGTGTGTCTCTCTGACCTCTGGGGACCTTTAATAGACATCAGGCTTCTTAGGCCTGTCTGGGGAGGTGTGTGTGTCTGTAGGCCTCCCAGTAAGTGAACACAACACACTGGGCAGTGCTGGGAGCTCTCTGTGTGTCTCTCTAACCTTTGGGGACCTTTAATAGACAGCAGGCTTCTTAGGCCTGTCTGGGGAGGTGTGTGTGTCTTTCGGCCTCCCAGTAAGTGAACACAACACACTGGGCAGTGCTGGGAGCTCTCTGTGTGTCTCTCTGACCTTTGGGGACCTTTAATAGACAGCAGGCTTCTTAGGCCTGTCTGGGGAGGTGTGTGTGTCTGTAGGCCTCCCAGTAAGTGAACCCAACACACTGGGCAGTGTTTGGAGCTGTCTGGGTGTCTCTCTGACCTTTGGGGACCTTTAATAGACAGCAGGCTTCTTAGGACTGTCTGGGGAGGTGTGTGTGAAAACCTTAAGAGACTAATGAAAACCTTAAGAGAGTCATACTTACTTTTCCATAAGAGTCATAGTATGACTCTCTTATGGAACCTTAAGAGACTCATAGTTACTGGTTAACCATGGGTAAAAAAAAGTTGGGGGTGCTGGCGCGAGCTCCATGGCCTACCCTCCCGAGCCAAAATGGTCAGTCCGACGACAGTGCACTTTTTTCGGACACTCTCTGAGGATTCCCCTTAAGCCTGGAGGATGCCAAAAAGAGGTTTTGCCACCGGGTACCATCTCGGGACTAGAGAGCTCCTTTTCAGAAGCCTCCTGGAGGATTGTAACAAGGCCCCAGAAGCTCATAGAGAGTCCGTTGATGGTGCATCTTTCTTGGGCACATGTTTTTGACATTATGGTGCATCTGGAAGTCGAAAACAAGGGACTCGAAGCTCGCAGAGAGTCCGTTGATGGTGCATCTTTGGCGGACACATGTTTTTGACATTATGGTGCCTCTGGAAGTCGAAAACAAGGGACTCGAAGCTGGTAAAGAGTCCGTTGATGGTGCTCTGTCCTCGGAAACATTATGTTCACATCCTGGTGCCTGTGGAGGATGTAACTAGGGGTGTAGCTGCACATGGCCAGTCCGCTGAAGGTGACCTATTCTCGGACACATTCTGTCACATCCTGGTGCCTGTGGAGGATGTAACTAGGGGTGTAGCTGCACATGGCCAGTCCGCTGAAGGTGCACTGTTCTCGGACACATGTTCCTCAAATCCTGGTCCTCCTGGAGGATATAGAGGGGTCTAGAGGCTCATGGCATGTCCGCTGAAGGTGCAGTATTCTCGGACACCTTTGAGCAGGGTCCTACCCCTCTGGAGGTCTGAATATTCTGGATTTTTTCTAAGTCCATTTTGGTTAACCATGGGTAGGGTTTTGGTTAACCATGGGTACGAAAAGTTGGGGGTGGTGGCGAGGGCTCCACAAAATACCCTCCCGACCGAAAACGGTCTGTCCGACGACCATGCACCTTTCTCGGACACCTTCTGAAAATCCCCCTAAGGCCTGGAGGATCACAGAAAGAGATTTTGCCACTGGGTGACGGTGCGAAATCGAGAGCACCCTAAAAAAGTGGACTTAGGCTCAGAACGAAAAATAGAAAAAGTTCCACAAAGAGGTAACTCAGCCTCTGAGTGTCCGATTTTCAAGCGGTTTGAAGCGGACTGTTGACCACACTCTCCTCCCTCTCCCGGAGGATATATAGGGGTCTAGAGGCTCAAGGCATGTCCGCTGAAGGTGACCTATTCTCGGACACATTCTGTCACATCCTGGTGCCTGTGGAGGATGTAACCAGGGGTGTAGCTGCTCAGGGCCAGTCCGCTGAAGGTGCACTGTTCTCGGACACATGTTCCTCAAATCCTGGTCCTCCTGGAGGATATAGAGGGGTCTAGAGGCTCATGGCATGTCCGCTGAAGGTGCAGTATTCTCGGACACCTTTGAGCAGGGTCCTACCCCTCTGGAGGTCTGAAAACTGTGGATTTTTTCTAAGTCCATTTTGGTTAACCATGGGTAGGGTTTTGGTTAACCATGGGTACGAAAAAGTTGGGGGTGGTGGCGGAGGCTCCACAAAATACCCTCCCGACCGAAAACGGTCAGTCCGACGACCATGCACCTTTCTCGGACACCTTCTGGAAATCCCCCTAAGGCCTGGAGGATCACAGAAAGAGCTTTTGCCACCGGGTGACGGCGCGAAATCGAGAGCACCCTAAAAAAGTGGACTTAGGCTCAGAACAAAAAATAAAAAAAGTTCCACAAAGAGGTAACTCAGCCGGGGTTCCAGCGATGACACTGAAGCGAACGGTCGCATAAACAAAACCTCCCGATCGGTCGGAGTTTATTCCCCAATTTAAATACTTTTGACTTTAAATTTGTGCTCAATAATGAATGAAGGGGAAAAAAACAAGAAGACCAAGGGCAAGCCGCAAGGGAAAGTCGACAAAAATGATAAAACAGCGACTGAAGGGGCCAGCATGGACGAACGTCGAGAAGGCCCTGGCGGACGCAGCCAAAATACCGTTACGGTGGACATGGATGGCAACATCTCCGCTATACGGGAAGACATACGAAATATGGCCAGGGAGATGAAGTCCGAATTGGGCAACTTTCAAACCAGAATAAGAGAAGATTTGAAAAAGGAGCTAACAGTGGTACGAGAGGAACTTAAACAGAAGCTGGGCGAAGTGGTAACCGACCTCAAAGCTACAACTGACAGGGTGAGTGAAGCAGAGACGCGCATAGCCGACCTGGAAGAGTGGAATGCTGACTTCAAGGAGGCGTTGAGTAGCTCCCTACAAACTCAGGAACGTTTACAGATGAAGCTTACGGACATGGAAGCACGCTCGAGGCGGAACAATCTTCGCATTTATGGCATCCCAGAGGGGGCTGAGGGAAGCAATATTCAACAGTTTATTGATCATTTTATTAAAAAAGAGTTGGAGCCCCTCGCCGAAACTGAACTTGATATACAGCGATGCCATAGAGCTTTCGGCCCCCGGCCACCTAATGATGCGCAGCCCAGGTCAGTGATCGCATACTTCCAGGAGTTTAAAACTAAAGAACTGGTGCTACACTCTGCATGGAAGAAGAAGGAGGTCTACCTCAACGATAGGAGGATCTACTTCGACCACGACTATCCCGCTGAAACTTTGGCAAAGAGGAAGGAGTACGCTCAAATAAGGAGAATTCTCCGTGAAAAAGGAATACGATTCCAAACACCACCGCCAGCCAAGCTACGAGTTTTCTTCGACGGTGGGCCGATAACCTATGGGAGCGCAGCAGAAGCGGCACGGGATTTAAGGACCAGGGGAATCTCTGTGGAGTTTGAGAAGTCGGCTGGTGGGGTTGCGCTGCCTGAAAGGATGGGGAGGACATGGCAGCGAGCTGGAGCTGCACCCAGCCGACAGAGCCGTCAAGAGCGGATTAAGGAAAAGCTGCAAGGTTTTCGCCGGTCATGATAGAGAGTCAGGGGGTTCAGGAGCCTATTTAGTGAATATAGTAGACCGATTCTGGGTAAGGGTTCTGGTTCAAGACACAAAGTGCACAAAATACACCCATTAGTTAGGGGTACTATAGGCACTGTAGGGGGGCCCTGGGGACTAACTAGACTACTCCCCCCCAAAAAAGAAGTGGTTCTCTACTTCAAAGTGGAGGTCAACCTGAGTTTATGTTTGTTTGTTTTGTCTTGTATTCACTTGTTGAGTTCATGTTATGGCTCACGAAAAGTTCATGGTTGGTCACCAAAGGTTCATAACTATTTTCTTAACTGTGGGTTTAAATGCAATGTCAGGAATATAGGGTGATTACCCTAAATGTAAACGGTTTACACAATCCAATTAAGAGGGGTAAGGTAATTGAAAAGATGAAAAAGGAAAGGCTTCATGTAATGTTTTGGCAGGAGACCCATCTTAACTACATGGAACATGAAAAGTTAAAAAAACTGGGTTTTAAAAATACTTTTCACTCCTCTTATAAGAAAGGGAAAAGGAGAGGAGTAGCGATACTAATTTCTAACAGAGTGAATTTCCAACTGGTCTCTAAATTCTGTGACAAGGAGGGTCGATATGTCTTTGTTAAAGGATATCTTGACCAGAAAGAGGTAACATTAGTCAATGTGTATAATCCACCAGGGCAGGACCATTCTTTTATCAGGGAAATTTTTGATTTGATAGCTTCTGAGGCCTCTGGTGTTTTAATATGTGGGGGAGATTGGAACATTCAGCTACAACCTAAACATGACTCCTCTAATACATTTAAGAGACTAACTCCTAGTGCCAGGATGACAAAAAAAATGCTGATTGAGCTAGGGCTGATCGATGTATGGAGGGATTTCCACCCAAAAGAAAAACAATTCACATTCTATTCAGCAAGTAAAGGTGTATACTCAAGAATTGACTACTTTTTTACTTACAACTCAGACAGACACAGACTTAAAGATTGTAGGATAGGAGTCAGAGACATATCTGACCACTCAGCTGTTTATTTAACTGTGCACCTGGACAATAAAAAGAAAAACATGCTTTGGCGACTTAATACAAGCATCTTGAATGACATGACTTGCAAGGAACAAATACAGAAGGAATTTAAAGATTATATGGACAATAACAATAATGGGGAAGTATCGCCAAGTGTTCTGTGGGACGCTGCAAAAGCAGTGATCAGAGGAAAATGTATAGCATTGACCTCACACAGGAAGAAGGAAAGATATAAAAAGCTGTCTGATTTAGAAGAGAATCTTAAAGTTTTAGAGAGGGAACACATCGAAAGTAATGAACCTTGTATTCTAAATCAAATAAGAAATGTCAGAAAAGAAATAAACGAACTATGTGAGGAAGAATTAGAGAAAAAAGCCAAATTTGCAAAGCAGAGATATTATGAAAATGGACCAAGGGCCCTGAAGCTTCTGGGATGGAGGTTAAGGAAACAACAAGCAGACAGCTCTATATATGAAATTAGGGACCCTGTAACAAAAAAATTATGCCATAAATTAGAGGATATTGAACATATTTTTGAAAATTACTATAGAGACTTATATAAGGAACCAAATACAACCAGCCCTCAGCAAATTCATTCATTTCTGGAGTCATTAGATCTACCCTCTATAGGTGAAGAACAGAATAAAGCCCTGATGGCAGAGATTACAATGGAAGAAATAGGGAAAGCAATTTCTAGATTAAAAGCTCAGAAAGTGCCGGGAACTGATGGGCTCCCCGCCTCGTGGTACAAGGCCTTCAAGAAGGAAATAGTGCCTTTGCTTTTTGATTGCTTCAACTATACACTTAAAAAATGTGATCCACCAAGTTCATGGAGAGAGGCAATCATTTCGGTTATTCCTAAAGAGGGGAAGGACAGAAAAGAATGTAGCGCATATAGGCCAATTTCTGTACTCAATATAGACTACAAATTGTATACGTCAATTTTAGTGAAAAGGTTAGAGCATATAATAGCAGAACTAGTGGACCCAGACCAAACTGGCTTTGTGCGTGAAAGACAGACACAAGATAACATTAGGCGGGTGCTACACGTTATCGATCATGTGAATAAGGGGAATATTGGAACCACAGTGATTAGTTTAGATGCAGAAAAGGCGTTCGATTCGGTTCGCTGGAAATATCTGTACTTGGCGTTGAGAAGATTTGGCTTCAAGGATGATTTTATTAACTGCATAAGAACTCTATACACCTCACCAAACGCCAGAATAAAGATTAATGGACACCTCTCTCAGGTTGTCAACTTGGAGAGAGGCTGTCGCCAAGGCTGCCCCCTAAGTCCCGCCCTCTTTGCTTTATTTATAGAGCCCCTGGCACAGTTAATTAGGGATGACGAAGTGATAAAAGGAGTCATGGTTAGAGGCTTAGAGCACAAGATTTGTCTATATGCAGATGATGTTTTGCTATTTATTACAACACCAGAGGTCAGCATTCCTAGACTCATGTCCCTGCTAAAAGATTTTGGAACTTACTCTGGATATAAATTAAACGTGCAAAAAACACAAACTCTAAGTTATAACTACTCCCCTCAAAAAGACATGCTAAATAGATTTAATTTCAAATGGACCTCATCAGACATTAAGTATCTGGGAATTAAAATACCAAAAGACATTTCCAAAATATATGATAGCAATTATGGCCCCATAAGTAAAAACATCAAGGCAGATATGGACAGGTGGTCCCAACTGCCTTTAGATATGCATAATAGAATAGAAACAATAAAAATGAATGTACTCCCCCGACTTTTGTATTTTTTTCAATCCCTACCAGTTATAGTACCACTGCAACAATTTAATGAATGGGATAAGTGGATATCAAGATTCATATGGGGGGGTAGAAGACCAAGAATTCAATTTAAAACATTGCAACTTCCTAAAGAAAAAGGGGGTAGATCATTACCATGTTTGACAGACTACTACAAGGCGGCACAATTAAGACCACTAGCATGTTGCTGTAACCCAATGTATATAGCAAAATGGAAAGACTTGGAAACTTCACAGCTAGATATACCGCTGCAATCCATATTAGGAAGCAAAATTTTGTTTGGGCAGCATGTTAAAAGTTTAAATCAATGGACTACAGTTCCTCTTAGAATCTGGTTTAAGGAATGTAAATCACCACAACTTGAAAGACGGTCTAGACTGTTGAGATGGGTCGCTTTTGACCCGGACTTTATGCCGGCGAGGATCGATGGGAGGTTTAAATATTGGCATAGGATTGGCATCACTTCTTACTGTTCAATCTTATCAAAGGGAGAACTGGAGAGTTTTCAGAAAATTTCAGAGAAGTATGGTTTAGAAAAACTCGATTTCTTTAGGTATTTACAAACCAGGACCTACTTTAATAAGGAGATTAAATCCAAGGAGACAGGTGATGCCAGTTTAGTTGACATATTTATTAACATGTATAAATTTACGGACAACAGGAAACTTGTTTCAAGATTATACTCAAGTATTCAATCCAGTAGAAAACACTCAACAGATAAGGTTAGATTAAAATGGGAGAAAGAATCTGGCCTTGTCATTTCAGAGGAGGACTGGTTAAATATGTGCTCTGTGCAGTCCACTTCCACCAGCTCAGGCCTCTGGAGGGAATTCTGTTGGCGGAATCTGCTTAGATACTTCATAACCCCCAAATTAAAATGTGCACAAACAGGGGAGGCAGGAATGGGTCTGTGTTGGAGGAAATGTGGAGAACAGCTGGCAGATCATTTTCATATATTTTGGAGCTGCCCAGCCATTCAGCCATACTGGCAGGGGGTAATACAAATAATACAGACTGTTTTTGGAGATGGGTTTGACTGTTCCTTTTCTACAATCTATTTGGGCAATATCGCAGTCGACCTAGTGGTGCAAGACAAATACTTGTTAAAGATATTACTAGCAGCCAGCAAGAAGGCTGTAACACGTAAATGGCTACAGGCCGAACCTCCAACAGAGACTGACTGGATTGATATTGTTAATGATGTTCAAACTATGGAGAGAATGACTTTTTCCCTGAATCTAAGGCTTGATAAATTTCTGCAATATTGGGTAAAATGGATTGTGTTTGTGACCTCACAGAATCACCACTGATCTGTTACTGTGTAAACTGACATTTATTTTCTTCATTATACCAGCAGTATACATGTATAGGTGACCAACCTTTTGTTTCCATGTTTGTATGTATATATGTATGTCTCATTGTATCTTTGTTTCTTTAAAAATAAAGTATAAAAAAAAAAAGAGGTAACTCAGCCTCTGAGTGTCCGATTTTCAAGCGGTTTGAAGCGGACTGTTGACCACACTCTCCTCCCTCTCCTCTCCTAAACCTTCTGACCGATTGGAAACCGTGACCCGCCAGGGGAGGCACCCTGTCTCACAGGTCCCACCTCCCCGCCACCGCGGTCAGCCTCCAGGCCTGGGACGCCGAGGGCTCTACGGAGCTCTCTGTCACTGCGCCGAACCCTTCTCTAGCGAGAATTTGCCCCGGATGAGTGGGGAGAGGCATATTAGTGGCTGAGGTACCTGAGAAGCACAGGTTCGAACCCCGCGAAGGGCAAGTCTCTGTGAAACCACCCATTAAAGGTGTTAGTTTCGACGAAACCACCTGAAAATCGTAGGATCGAACCCCACATGAAGCAACTAGGTCCTTGTAACATAGGTCTCTCTGGCTCAAGAGGAAGGCTCGACTCTATAAGGCTCGACACATTGCATCCTTAAAAACCTACACATAATAAGCAGCTCAACACCCCGTAGTGCAACTGCGCTACACACTAAACAAACACACCACACAGTGGGGCGTGGCAGATCGGTATGAATCTCCGGTTTTCATGAGGCGAACTTGTGCTGATGACTGATCGTCTGAAGGCTGTGGCGGCAAGCGAGAAACGGAGCGAGCTATCTAGAATTCAATGGCGACCTCAGTTAGACGTCCAGCAGTGCTGGGAGCTCCGTGTGTGTCTGTGAGAGCCTCAAGAAGCTCACTGTGTTTGGGGGCAGTGGGCTGGGGCTGAGGGCAGTACTGGGGGTTAGGGTTAGTGCTGGGCAGTGCTGGGAGCTCTGTGTGTGTCTGTGGGACCCTCAGAGAGCTTTAATAGCAGACAGAATTTTTGGGCCTAAAGGCAGACAAGTGTGAGCCATTGGGGCTTGCTGTGACTTAATACAGTACACAGGGCAGTGTTTGGAGCTCTCTGTGTGTCTCTCTGACCTCTGGGGACCTTTAATAGACAGCAGGCTAATTAGGCCTGTCTGGGGAGGTGTGTGTGTCTGTAGGCCTCCCAGTAAGTGAACCCAACACACTGGGCAGTGTTTGGAGCTCTCTGTGTGTCTCTCTGACCTCTGGGGACCTTTAATAGACAGCAGGCTTCTTAGGCCTGTCTGGGGAGGTGTGTGTGCCTGTAGGCCTCCCAGTAAGTGAACCCAACACACTGGGCAGTGTTTGGAGCTGTCTGGGTGTCTCTCTGACCTTTGGGGACCTTTAATAGACAGCAGGCTTCTTAGGCCTGTCTGGGGAGGTGTGTGTGAAAACCTTAAGAGACTAATGAAAACCTTAAGAGAGTCATACTTACTTTTCCATAAGAGTCATAGTATGACTCTCTTATGGAACCTTAAGAGACTCATAGTTAATGGTTAACCATGGGTAAAAAAAAGTTGGGGGTGCTGGCGCGAGCTCCATGGCCTACCCTCCCGAGCCAAAATGGTCAGTCCGACGACAGTGCACTTTTTTCGGACACTCTCTGAGGATTCCCCTTAAGCCTGGAGGATGCCAAAAAGAGGTTTTGCCACCGGGTACCATCTCGGGACTAGAGAGCTCCTTTTCAGAAGCCTCCTGGAGGATTGTAACAAGGCCCCAGAAGCTCATAGAGAGTCCGTTGATGGTGCATCTTTCTCGGGCACATGTTTTTGACATTATGGTGCATCTGGAAGTCGAAAACAAGGGACTCGAAGCTCGCAGAGAGTCCGTTGATGGTGCTTCTTTGGCGGACACATGTTTTTGACATTATGGTGCCTCTGGAAGTCGAAAACAAGGGACTCGAAGCTGGTAAAGAGTCCGTTGATGGTGATCTGTCCTCGGACACATTATGTTCACATCCTGGTGCCTGTGGAGGATGTAACTAGGGGTGTAGCTGCACATGGCCAGTCCGCTGAAGTTGACCTATTCTCGGACACATTCTGTCACATCCTGGTGCCTGTGGAGGATGTAACTAGGGGTGTAGCTGCACATGGCCAGTCCGCTGAAGGTGCACTGTTCTCGGACACATGTTCCTCAAATCCTGGTCCTCCTGGAGGATATAGAGGGGTCTAGAGGCTCATGGCATGTCCGCTGAAGGTGCAGTATTCTCGGACACCTTTGAGCAGGGTCCTACCCCTCTGGAGGTCAGAAAATTCTGGATTTTTTCTAAGTCCATTTTGGTTAACCATGGGTAGGGTTTTGGTTAACCATGGGTACGAAAAAGTTGGGGGTGGTGGCGAGGGCTCCAAAAAATACCAGCCCGACCGAAAACGGTCAGTCCGACGACCATGCACCTTTCTCGGACACCTTCTGAAAATCCCCCTAAGGCCTGGAGGATCACAGAAAGAGGTTTTGCCACCGGGTGACGGCGCGAAATCGAGAGCACCCTAAAAAAGTGGACTTAGGCTCAGAACGAAAAATAAAAAAAGTTCCACAAAGAGGTAACTCAGCCTCTGAGTGTCCGATTTTCAAGCGGTTTGAAGCGGACTGTTGACCACATTCTCATCCCTCTCCCGGAGGATATATAGGGGTCTAGAGGCTCAAGGCATGTCCGCTGAAGGTGACCTATTCTCGGACACATTCTGTCACATCCTGG
>NC_137918.1:517500-535000 GCF_963457725.1 Sprattus sprattus
CGCTATGCTACCGTGATGGTACAGGTTCCAAGCATTTCTCACAACATTTTCGTCTCCGTCCTATTCCCTTGGAATTTTTTGCGACCAAGATTTTTGATTTAAGCTTTTTTCATGAGGCAATGTCCGATTGTCTCGAGATCGGACTATATCGCAAAGCGGGCAAGGCTTGTTCCCAAACGTCCTAACCCAAATGTCCCGAAAGTGCCTCAAATGTTAGTTATGTTCCCAATTGTCCTAACCCAACTGTCCCTGCCCAAATGTCCCAATGGGGATCGAACCGGCAACCCTCCGGTTACCTGCCCTAAACCCTAACCAGTAGGCCACGGCTGCCCCACAGAAAGAACTCCCAACCCGGCCGGTTAAACCAGCAAAATATAAACCTTAAGAGAGTCACTGTTACTTTACCTAAAGAGAGTCACTGTTACTGTGGTTTTTATTCTTCTCAAATGTCAGTTATGTTCTCAATTGTCCCAAAAAGTTGGGGGTAGTGGCGCGAGCTCCATGGTAGACCCCCCCGAGCCAAAATAGTCAGTCCGACGAACATGCACTATTCTCCGAAACCCCAATGTCCCAAAAGTGCCTCAGATGTCAGTTATGTTCCCAATTGTCCCTACCCAAACGTCCCTTTTTAACCATATAAAAACCAGCAAAAAGCTGAAAAATTAGTAATTTTCTCATTTTTCCTTCTGGTCAGGGATCGAACCGGACACCCTCCGGTTACCAGCCCCAGCTGCCGACTACACGACCGGCTAATTTTTTTTGGACCTGAAAAGATTCTGAAAAGATTTGGCCAATCACGTTCACACCAGTTTGCAGAGTTGAGAACAATTGACCAATCACGGCAGAAATCCTGCAGAGCAACGTCAGGAGAAATGCTGGAGGGGCGACGTCACATTGTTTACGCTACGTGCAGGTAATTCAAAGAGTGAAGTTAAACTACGGGCAATCAACCGAGGCAGATTATCTTGACCTGGTGAGTATTAACACATTTGAACACACTGCTGTTAGATACTGAACCAATTTAACCTCTAATGTTTAGCTAGCTTTCAACCTTAAAAAACACTCTTGGTTATCCGACTGGAATTTCGCTACAAACACTCTGTTATCGGACTGGAATTTCGTTAGTTCTCATCAGCGTTTCCATTGCTAATGTTAATTGTTAGTGTTGTATGATATAACTTAAGTTATAATTCATTTCACCCGTTGTTTTATGTTGTCGTATCCATGTATTTAGCCATCTAGCTACTTTACAAACACTACCTTATGACTGGAAGTTCGCTATATTATGGGGGCTTATGAGGGCTATGAATGAGAATGAGAATGTTTGGACTGTCAATCAGTATTTTCTTCACGATCGTTTAAATTCAGATGTATAAAATAATGTATTGGGAGGTAGTCATATGAATACAGGCTCTTTTACAAATGTTTAGGTTTCTACAATCACTGTTGTTTTATGTTGTCGTATCGATGTATTTAGCCATATAGCTAAGTTACAAACACTCCCTTATCTTACTGGAAGTAAGCTATATTAAGGAGGCTTTTAGCTACGAGTGCTATGAATGAATGAGAATGTTTGGACTGTGAATCAGTATTTTCTACACGATCGTTTCAATTCAGATGTATAAACAAATTTATTGGGAGGTAGTCATATGAATACAGTCTCTTTTACACATGTTTAGGTAGCTACTCTCACTGTTGATGTCATGGAATTTCACTCGTTCTCATCAGCAAATCCTTTGCTTATGTTATCTGTTAGTAATATGTAGTGTGGTTAATTCATGAGCTGTGTTTCAAACATGGACAAAGTATAGCCTATGTGGCTTTTGCCACCACTGTGTTTTTCATAGGGTTATTAATATAACAAGGTAGATGGTCTGCTCTTCATGTTCCTGCATTTATGTTATTGTCATGCATTAAAAACAATGTGCATGCATATGTCACCAAAGGCAACATCTTTAAAGTCACACGAGGAGATGGCAGACACAGAGTGGATTGTCATTGGCAGGAAGGTAACACACCTACCAAGTTTATTTGGAGTTGCTGTTGCCTCCTGCCTCTTTAGTTCATATCAAGGGAACTAATTGAATGTGTGTGTGTCTGTGTTTACAGGTGTCAAACCCCCGTATCGGGGTGGAATCGTTGCTGCTGACAGTCTCTGTAAAGCATCAGCCCATCAGAAGGCAGGGAGAGCCAGAGGCTGCCCGGGGAAGTGCTTCAGACTCTAGACAGAGAAGGCCTACAAGACATAGATGCAGGTATAACATGCACACACGCTCAGACACACGCACGCACATATACAGGCCAGGATGCACAGACACCCACAAGCGGGCACGCACAGACATATGCAGGTGGGCAGACACGCACGCACAAACAGATGCACACAGGCACCGAGCACACGCAGATACACACCCACACCCAGGTGTACGCATTCAGGCAGGCTTGCAGGCCCGCCGCGCAGACACAGGCAGGCACGCCGCGTAGGCACAGGCAGGCACGCCACGTAGGCACAGGCAGGAGAGCCACACTGACACAGGCAGGCAGACACGCACGCTGCGCAGTCACAGGCAGGCAGGCACATGCAGGCCAGGACGCACAGACACCCACCACCGGGCATGCACAGACAGATGCAGGTAGGCAGACACGCACGCACAAACTGACGCACACAGGCACCGAACACACACAGATACACACCCAGGTGTAAGCATGCAGGCAGGCTTGCAGGCACGCCGCGCAGGCATAGGCAGGCACGCCACGCAGGCACGCCGCGGAGGTAAAGGCAGGAGAGCCACGCAGACACAGGCAGGCACGCAGCGGAGGTAAAGGCAGGAGAGCCACGCAGACACAAGCAGGCACCCAAGCATGCCGCACAGTCACAGGAAGACACACACAGATGCACACAAACACAGAGGCAGGTACACACGCACACCTCAACTCTCTACACAAAGACAGAGATGCATTTAGAACACATGCACACACACACTCACACACTGCTCAACAACCTCCAGCTGCCAGGCAAAAGGGAGGTTCTTACTTCCACCACACTGGTCATTTGGTTTGTCACTGCTTCTCCCAACTGAATGGCATGTGGGCTGCTCTAAGTGTTTGTTTGTTTGTATTGTGTCCCTTTGTAGTTGTAAATTCCTCGTGGGGGGAGAGCTGCGCATCATCGTAGTGCTATTGGGGAGCGTTCCTGGTGGACGGGTCAACCAGTGGCGGACCTAGTCATTTGGGGGCCTAAGGCGAAAACATAGCCAGGGGCCCTCTTCATCCGTCCTTTTAATGCAAAAAAAAAAGGGCCACCTCAAAGCAGGGGCGGACTGGGGGGAAAAAGTGGCCCGGGAGTTGTCTGTCAGAGCGGCCCACTTAATATACGGCGCGTTGCCCGCTCAATGTATGCAAAATACCCATACACTTAACATAATTTTGGATGATTACAAAGAAATAACATTATATATGTTTTTTAATAACATTTGGATCCACAAATTTGCCTGGATGGACACATGGAATAAAATGATACTGGCTATTGTAACACTCCAAGGAAGGTAGGGCCTATAGTCAGTGGCGGACCTAGTCATTTGGGGGCCTAAGGCGAAAACATAGCCAGGGGCCCTCTTCATCCGTCCTTTTAATGCAAAAAAAAAAGGGCCACCTCAAAGCAGGGGCGGACTGGGGGGAAAAAGTGGCCCGGGAGTTGTCTGTCAGAGCGGCCCACTTAATATACGGCGCGTTGCCCGCTCAATGTATGCAAAATACCCATACACTTAACATAATTTTGGATGATTACAAAGAAATAACATTATATATGTTTTTTAATAACATTTGGATCCACAAATTTGCCTGGATGGACACATGGAATAAAATGATACTGGCTATTGTAACACTCCAAGGAAGGTAGGGCCTATAGTTTGCTAGATGAATATGTTTAACTCTGGGCTAGTATCAGATGGTTAGGCCTATATGTATAACTACAGAGCCTTTAGGAATAAATGTCAGCAGAGAAAGAGTACACAATTTTTTTGATAATGATTAGGGCGACCTACATTAAGCAATATCATTTTTTTTTGTAGGCTGATTAACTCATACAGCAATACCTTTTTGTATAGTAGATGGCAGCACACAATCAAAATATTTCCCCTCTACCTACATAGCTACAGTAGCTAGTTATATGGAAGAAAGTTGCATTCAGGAGCCTT
Organism: Sprattus sprattus; assembly: GCF_963457725.1. Taxonomy (NCBI): domain Eukaryota; kingdom Metazoa; phylum Chordata; class Actinopteri; order Clupeiformes; family Clupeidae; genus Sprattus; species Sprattus sprattus. The sequence continues at coordinate 521,694 of NC_137918.1, forward strand.
CATAAGCAAACATGATTTGGCTCCGCATTAAATTATCCCACTTTTTCATTATCCACATGTCTCAAATGTTGTATGATGCAACATAGCTTTACAGGACACATAAATGTCCAGTAACAACGTAAAGAAGGGGGCAACATATAAGTCAAAACCAACTATATTTATTGACTGATCTCGAAAGTATTGGCTTACAAAAGCTAACTAAGTCTTCACAAAGAAAATAACTCAGTGTTAGGGCAAAAAGCGAACATTCACACTGTACAACCTATGAAAAGTGACAGCGGTAGCCTACAAATAAAGAAATACAGACCGCGTTAGCCACTTCACAGCGTGCTAGCCATGATTTTCTTTCGTTCCAATTCTTGGATGTAGGGTTCCACCCTTTATAGAAACCTGTTGAATCGATACATTTGGTGTAGGAAGTCCTAATTGTTTTGTTGTCAATTTATCTTAATTAGTACGCCGACAGAGAAAAAAGTCTCCTTTTCCTGAAAGCAGTTCGTCGCCACAATCGCCCTTAAGGTCCGCCGCCACTGGTTTGAACTTTGTTGTAGAAATGAACAGAACAGAACATACGATGGGGTGCAAACATCAGTGGTAATGGTAGTGTTGCATGCTGGGTGTGTGATTATGTGTGTGTGTGTGTGTATGTGTGTGTGTAGGGGTGTTAAAGGTGTCTACGAGCGAGACATGCAAGTATTAGGCTAGAGTGATTAACATTTAATAACAAATAAACATAGTAAGACTGACGGAGGAGATTAGAAAATAGTAAGACAATAGTAACCATGAGTGTGAATACAGGTCACTAGGAGTAGTATAAATAGCAGACAGTGAATCCCGTTGGTTATCATGACAGGTATATAATGTATTCGCTTAAGCAAGGAAAACTGTCGCAACCGACGATATCTGCGGGAGGGCCGGTTGGTTATGGACTTAGGCCGTCCCATCAGTGCCTGGGTGGGCAATTTATCGTGGGCTTTCTGCTGGGTGAGGGCCTAAGGCAGTTGCCTAGTTCGCCTTAATGGTAGGTCCGCCACTGGGGTCAACGCAGATCCATCTCCATGCTTGAAAGTGACAAAGCGGGTCCCTGCCACACTGGCCGGTAGCGACTTGCTGTGTGGATTGTATACTGGATTTGGATAACTCCTCTTGGGACACTATTGCTGTGTTTTTTTTTCTGTGGATTTTATATGTGGGGCGTAGTTTTAGTATTGCAAACTGATAATACCTTTCGGGGGGAAGGCGGTATCATGCTTTTGTGTGGACATTGTGTGGATGCTTTTATGTTATACATGGTTGGCTATTAGTGGTGTTTATGCCTATCGCCTAGTGGGGTTCTATGTACGGTGGCTCTGTGCCTACAGTCTTGTATCCAGTCTCCTTGTGGCAAATAAACATTTGTATAACCATTTCTGATTCTGAGTGTTGTCTGTGACCTGAGTGTTGCTGTACAAGGGGGTTTTTCAATGACAATGTGTGTTAAAACAGCACACAGATTACAATAAAAACAATTATGATAATAATAATAATGATGATGATGAAAAATAATATACAGGGATGATGCCAAGGACAACATTAATAAAAGTAACATTGCATGTTATTAACTAGTCAATACAAATGATAGACACTGAATTATGGAAAGATCTGCATGCGATGATCCCTTGGCAGTGGACATTCTGGTTCTTCAGGTATGTGGGAGAAGAAATAAATAATTATTACACATAAAGAACACAAATGTATTTGTATGAGACAATTGTTTAAATTTAGATAGAAATATAGTGGGGTTGTTGAGTTTTGTGTTCTCATTAATAGTTTTTTATGTTGCTGATTTGTATCCTATTGTGTCAATTATACTAATTTTATGTGTTCTGTAAGTTATGGGAAATGCACTTATGGAGCTCTTAATTTGATATAAATATCCGCGGAGAGGATGTGAAAAAAACGGAACTCATAATTCCCAAATCGTAGGTTCGTATCCCGTCTGCAGACAAAACCAGTTGTGGGTCCAAATATTGTTAAAGCAGTTAGAAATGCATTTCTCAGATAGGTATGGATGCAGAAACACCCACATTTTCTTCCTCCTTCCTCCTCTCTTCTTTTCTCCTCTCTTTTCTCCCTTTTTCCTTCTTCCCCCTCTTTTTTCTCCCCCCCCTCTTAGATGGCCTTATGGGCCCCAGCTTCAGCCACAGCTGCCGACTACACGACCGGCTAATTTTTTTTAGACCTGAAAAGATTCTGAAAAGATTTGGCCAATCACGTTCGCACCAGTTTGCAGAGTTGATAACAATTGACCAATCACGGCAGAAATCCTGGAGAGCGCCGTCGGGCAGCACGCACGGCAGAAATGCTGGAGGGCGACGTCAGGCGACGTCACTTAGCTGACGCTGGACCTGGAGGGGGGGGCGGGCAAATCGAAAATGCAAACCTCTGGATAGCTCAAATAGCCAGAAGATGCGTCCGTAATTCAAACAACTTCAAGGAAGCAATCCTCCCTCTAAAGCTGTATCAAGTTAAATAAACCGAGGAAATTTGTCGACATGGTGAGTATTTACACATTAACTACACTGCTGAATGGGATAATTGTTTTGTGTATAGCTAGCTTTCTACCTTTAAAACGCTATAATTTATCTGACTAAAATGTCGCTATATTTTAGAGATGTTGCTTTTGGCGACATAGATGCATACAATTAATTTTTAAATGCATGACAATAACATAAGTCGTATACCTGCAGATCGTATTTACTTTAATTATTGAAGTCATTTCCCCTTGGTTTAGCTAGCTTTTTACCTAAGCTGCTTTCTCTGACTGCAATTTCGCTTTCGCTCATGCCTTTGGTCTGCTAATATAATCTGTTAGTCTTGTACGATATAACTTGAAGTATTGAAGTATTGAAGTAATTATTCCCGTTGTTGTCATTTCAATTTATTTAGCTATATAGCTATCTTATAATCACTCTGTTATCTGTACTGGAATTACGCTAGTCCTCGTCAAATAACGTTAACTATATTAAGGGTGCTTTTACGTGGGCTATGAATGAATGATAGCGAAATGTTTTGACTGTGAATAAGAGTATTTTATGCACAATCGCTTAAATTCAGATGTATAAACGAAATATTGAGAGGTTGTACAGGTAATGGCAGGAAAGGGAGACAGTGGTGAGGAGGGGGGTTCACCTGTGTGGAGAATAGGGCTAATACTATTACAGGGAAGATGGTCTGCTCTTCATGGATTTATGTTATTTTCATTCATTAAAAACAATGTGCAATTACTATGTCACCAAAGGGTTAGGTAACTATGACTCTCTTAAGGTTTTCATTAGTCTCTTAAGGTTTTCACACACACCTCCCCAGACAGGCCTAAGAAGCCTGCTATCTATTAAAGGTCCCCAAAGGTCAGAGAGACACCCAGACAGCTCCAAACACTGCCCAGTGTGTTGGGTTCACTTACTGGGAGGCCTACAGACACACACACCTCCCCAGACAGGCCTAAGAAGCCTGCTGTCTATTAAAGGTCCCCAAAGGTCAGAGAGACACACAGAGAGCTCCCAGCACTGCCCAGTGTGTTGTGTTCACTTACTGGGAGGCCGACAGACACACACACCTCCCCAGACAGGCCTAAGAAGCCTGCTGTCTATTAAAGGTCCCCAGAGGTCAGAGAGACACACAGAGAGCTCCCAGCACTGCCCAGTGTGTTGTGTTCACTTACTGGGAGGCATACAGACACACACACCTCCCCAGACAGGCCTAAGAAGCCTGTTGTCTATTAAAGGTCCCCAAAGGTCAGAGAGACACACAGAGAGCTCCAAACACTGCCCAGTGTGTTGGGTTCACTTACTGGGAGGCCTACAGACACACACACCTCCCCAGACAGGCCTAAGAAGCCTGCTGTCTATTAAAGGTCCCCAGAGGTCAGAGAGACACACAGAGAGCTCCAAACACTGCCCAGTGTGTTGGGTTCACTTACTGGGAGGCCTACAGACACACACACCTCCCCAGACAGGCCTAATTAGCCTGCTGTCTATTAAAGGTCCCCAGAGGTCAGAGAGACACACAGAGAGATCCAAACACTGCCCTGTGTATTGTATTAAGTCACAGCAAGCCCCAATGGCTCACACTTGTCTCCCTTTAGGCCCAAAAATTCTGCCTGCTATTAAAGCTCTCTGAGGGTCCCACAGACACACATAGAGCTCCCAGCACTGCCCAGCACTAACCCTAACCCCCAGTACTGCCCTCAGCCCCAGCCCACTGCCCCCAAACACAGTGAGCTTCATGAGGCTCCCACAGACACACACAGAGCTCCCAGCACTGCTGGACGTCTAACTGAGGTCGCCATTTAATTCTAGATAGCTTGCTCCGTTTCTCGCTTGCCGCCACAGCCTTCAGACGATCAGTCATCAGCACAAGTTCGCCTCATGAAAACCGGAGATTCATACCGATCTGCCACGCCCCACTGTGTGGTGTGTTTGTTTAGTGTGTAGCGCAGTTGCACTACGGGGTGTTGAGCTGCTTATTATGTGTAGGTTTTTAAGGATGCAATGTGTCGAGCCTTATAGAGTCGAGCCTTCCTCTTGAGCCAGAGAGACCTATGTGAAAAGGACCGAGTTGCTTCATGTGGGGTTCGATCCTACGATTTTCAGGTGGTTTCGTCGAAACTTACACCTTTAATGGGTGGTTTCACCAAGACTTGCCCTTCGCGGGGTTCGAACCTGTGCTTCTCAGGTACCTCAGCCACTAATATGCCTCTCCCCACTCATCCGGGGCAAATTCTCGCTAGAGAAGGGCTCGGCGCGGTGACAGAGAGCTCCGTAGAGCCCTCGGCGTCCCAGGCCTGGAGGCTGACTGCGGTGGCGGGGAGGTGGGACCTGTGAGACAGGGTGCCTCCCCTGGCGGGTCACGGTTTCCAATCGGTCAGAAGGTTTAGGAGAGGAGAGGGAGGAGAGTGTGGTCAACAGTCCGCTTCAAACCGCTTGAAAATCGGACACTCAGAGGCTGAGCTACCTCTTCGTCGAACTTTTTTTATTTTTCGTTCTGAGCCTAAGTCCACTTTTTTAGGGTGCTCTCGATTTCGCGCCGTCACCCGGTGGCAAAACCTCTCTCTGTGATCCTCCAGGCCTTAGGGGGATTTTCAGAAGGTGTCCGAGAAAGGTGCATGGTCGTCGGACTGACCGTTTTCGGTCGGGAGGGTATTTTGTGGAGCCTCCACCTCGCCACAACCCCCAACTTTTTCGTACCCATGGTTAACCAAAACCCTACCCATGGTTAACCAAAATGGACTTAGAAAAAATCCAGAATATTCAGACCTCCAGAGGGGTAGGACCCTGCTCAAAGGTGACCGAGAATACTGCACCTTCAGCGGACATGCCATGAGCCTCTAGACCCCTCTATATCCTCCAGGAGGACCAGGATTTGAGGAACATGTGTCCGAGAACAGTGCACCTTCAGCGGACTGGCCATGTGCAGCTACACCCCTAGTTACATCCTCCACAGGCACCAGGATGTGACAGAATGTGTCCGAGAATAGGTCACCTTCAGCGGACTGGCCATGTGCAGCTACACCCCTAGTTACATCCTCCACAGGCACCAGTATGTGAACATACTGTTTCCGAGGACAGAGCACCATCAACGGACTCTTTACCAGCTTCGAGTCCCTTGTTTTCGACTTCCAGAGGCACCATAATGTCAAAAACATGTGTCCGCCAAAGGTGCACCATCAACGGACTCTCTGCGAGCTTCGAGTCCCTTGTTTTCGACTTCCAGATGCACCATAATGTCAAAAACATGTGCCCAAGAAAGATGCACCATCAACGGACTCTCTATGAGCTTCTGGGGCCTTGTTACAATCCTCCAGGAGGCTTCTGAAAAGGAGCTCTCTAGTCCCGAGATGGTACCCGGTGGCAAAACCTCTTTTTGGCATCCTCCAGGCTTAAGGGGAATCCTCAGAGAGTGTCCGAAAAAAGTGCACTGTCGTCGGACTGACCATTTTGGCTCGGGAGGGTAGGCCATGGAGCTCGCGCCAGCACCCCCAACTTTTTTTTACCCATGGTTAACCAGTAACTATGAGTCTCTTAAGGTTCCATAAGAGAGTCATACTATGACTCTTATGGAAAAGTAACTATGACTCTCTTAAGGTTTTCATTAGTCTCTTAAGGTTTTCACACACACCTCCCCAGACAGTCCTAAGAAGCCTGCTGTCTATTAAAGGTCCCCAAAGGTCAGAGAGACACACAGAGAGCTCCCAGCACTGCCCAGTGTGTTGTGTTCACTTACTGGGAGGCCGAAAGACACACACACCTCCCCAGACAGGCCTAAGAAGCCTGCTGTCTATTAAAGGTCCCCAAAGGTTAGAGAGACACACAGAGAGCTCCCAGCACTGCCCAGTGTGTTGTGTTCACTTACTGGGAGGCCTACAGACACACACACCTCCCCAGACAGGCCTAAGAAGCCTGATGTCTATTAAAGGTCCCCAGAGGTCAGAGAGACACACAGAGAGCTCCAAACACTGCCCAGTGTGTTGGGTTCACTTACTGGGAGGCCTAAAGACACACACACCTCCCCAGACAGGCCTAATTAGCCTGCTGTCTATTAAAGGTCCCCAGAGGTCAGAGAGACACACAGAGAGCTCCAAACACTGCCCTGTGTATTGTATTAAGTCACAGCAAGCCCCATTGGCTCACACTTGTCTCCCTTTAGGCCCAAAAATTCTGCCTGCTATTAAAGCTCTCTGAGGGTCCCACAGACACACACAGAGCTCCCAGCACTGCCCAGCACTAACCCTAACCCCCAGTACTGCCCTCAGCCCCAGCCCACTGCCCCCAAACACAGTGAGCTTCATGAGGCTCCCACAGACACACACAGAGCTCCCAGCACTGCTGGACGTCTAACTGAGGTCGCCATTGAATTCTAGATAGCTTGCTCCGTTTCTCGCTTGCCGCCACAGCCTTCAGACGATCAGTCATCAGCACAAGTTCGCCTCATGAAAACCGGAGATTCATACCGATCTGCCACGCCCCACTGTGTGGTGTGTTTGTTTAGTGTGTAGCGCAGTTGCACTACGGGGTGTTGAGCTGCTTATTATGTGTGGGTTTTTAAGGATGCAATGTGTCGAGCCTTATAGAGTCGAGCCTTCCTCTTGAGCCAGAGAGACCTATGTGACAAGGACCGAGTTGCTTCATGTGGGGTTCGATCCTACGATTTTCAGGTGGTTTCGTCGAAACTAACACCTTTAATGGGTGGTTTCACCAAGACTTGCCCTTCGCGGGGTTCGATCCTGTGCTTCTCAGGTACCTCAGCCACTAATATGCCTCTCCCCACTCATCCGGGGCAAATTCTCGCTAGAGAAGGGTTCGGCGCGGTGACAGAGAGCTCCGTAGAGCCCTCGGCGTCCCAGGCCTGGAGGCTGACCGCGGTGGCGGGGAGGTGGGACCTGTGAGACAGGGTGCCTCCCCTGGCGGGTCACGGTTTCCAATCGGTCAGAAGGTTTAGGAGAGGAGAGGGAGGAGAGTGTGGTCAACAGTCCGCTTCAAACCGCTTGAAAATCGGACACTCAGAGGCTGAGCTACCTCTTCGTCGAACTTTTTTTATTTTTCGTTCTGAGCCTAAGTCCACTTTTTTAGGGTCCTCTCGATTTCGCGCCGTCACCCGGTGGCAAAACCTCTTTCTGTGATCCTCCAGGCCTTAGGGGGATTTTCAGAAGGTGTCCGAGAAAGGTGCATGGTCGTCGGACTGACCGTTTTCGGTCGGGAGGGTATTTTGTGGAGCCCTCGCCACCACCCTCAACTTTTTCGTACCCATGGTTAACCAAAACCCTACCCATGGTTAACCAAAATGGACTTAGAAAAAATCCAGAATTTTCAGACCTCCAGAGGGGTAGGACCCTGCTCAAAGGTGTCCGAGAATACTGCACCTTCAGCGGACATGCCATGAGCCTCTAGACCCCTCTATATCCTCCAGGAGGACCAGGATTTGAGGAACATGTGTCCGAGAACAGTGCACCTTCAGCGGACTGGCCATGTGCAGCTACACCCCTAGTTACACCCTCCACAGGCACCAGGATGTGACAGAATGTGTCCGAGAATAGGTCACCTTCAGCGGACTGGCCATGTGCAGCTACACCCCTAGTTACATCCTCCACAGGCACCAGGATGTGAACATAATGTGTCCGAGGACAGAGCACCATCAACGGACTCTTTACCAGCTTTGAGTCCCTTGTTTTCGACTTCCAGAGGCACCATAATGTCAAAAACATGTGTCCGCCAAAGATGCACCATCAACGGACTCTCTGCGAGCTTCGAGTCCCTTGTTTTCGACTTCCAGATGCACCATAATGTCAAAAACATGTGCCCGAGAAAGATGCACCATCAACGGACTCTCTATGAGCTTCTGGGGCCTTGTTACAATCCTCCAGGAGGCTTCTGAAAAAGAGCTCTCTAGTCCCGAGATGGTACCCGGTGGCAAAACCTCTTTTTGGCATCCTCCAGGCTTAAGGGGAATCCTCAGAGAGTGTCCGAAAAAAGTGCACTGTCGTCGGACTGACCGTTTTGGCTCGGGAGGGTAGGCCATGGAGCTCGCGCCAGCACCCCCAACTTTTTTTTATCCATGGTTAACCAGTAACTATGAGTCTCTTAAGGTTCCATAAGAGAGTCATACTATGACTCTTATGGAAAAGTAACTATGACTCTGTCATAGGGTCGGGGCAAAAACGAATCTCAAGAACATTAAGGCTAAATAAATATCAGAGTTGATCCAAATGATTGAGGGAAGTTGGCTAGCAATAACCCCAATTATGGGATAAAGATTGGCTCTGAAAGAGGAAATAGCCTGGAAATTTACTGTGGGAGGAATCGGTGACTTGGTCGCACTGACAGGTGGGATTCTGTATCAGCACGGTGGCTCAGTGGGTAGGTCGCGGCACCATGAACCTGAAGAGCACAGGTTCGAAATTGCAAAGGGTAAGATTTCAGAAGAACATCTGAGATTCGCAGGTTCAAATCCCACCTGAAGCAACTATGTCCTAAGTTGCATATGAATCCCCGGAGAAAAATAACACACAATTCGAAATCAAACTCAAACTGGCATACTTTGAAGACAGAACTTGGCAAACTCTGTAAACGGAGTGAGGCAAACTCTGTAAACAGAACGTGGCAAACTCTGTAAACGGAGTGAGGCAAACTCTGTAAACAGAACGTGGCAAACTCTGTAACAGAACTCAGCAAACTCTGTGAAAAGAACCTGGCAAGTTCTTTAAACAGAAAATATAATATTTTGTTTTTATCTTTTTTTAAAGCCATTCGTCTCACACGTTTCACCCTAGAAAGGCGCCCGGTGTACGCCGGAGTATCCTTTCTGCCCCCGGTGATTTCGTAAAGCATCCCAGGTGCTGAGGTCCCACGGGGCCTCTATTTGGGAGGGTAGGGAATTTCGGTCGACCCCTCCCGCTGGCAGGCCGTTGCTGAGGATTGTGTAAATCAGTTGTAAAAGTCACACAGCAATCATATAATATAAAATTATATGTTTTTCGGTTTTCTAACCGTTGTCGGCAGTGGAAGTCGATTGTAATAATCACAGGTACGGTGTTGCACCCCTCTGGGACCCGAAGGGTGTGAAGCTATCAAAACTCTTTGGCAGCTGGCTTGCGGCGGGGTTCATACCTCAGTGTGTAAAGCCCGCGAGAACTGTACTGATACCAAAGACCTCCGACCCTCTGCTGTTGAATGACCCGAATAACTGGCGCCCAATCACTATCGGCTCGATGCTGATGCGGCTGTTCTCACGACTGCTAAATGGGCGCCTTACGAAAGCCTGCACTATCCACGACAGGCAGCGAGGGTTCAGGGACTCTCCTGGCTGTAGTGAGAATCTTCACATCCTTCAAAGTCTGGTTAAAGCCAGCAGGAGGGAGAGAAAGTCACTAGCGGTGGTGCTCGTGGACGTGGCAAAGGCTTTCGATACGGTGACACACGAGCACTTGCTTGCAGTGCTCAGGCAGAGAGGTCTGGATGAACACATCATAAACACAATACAAAGCTCGTACGACGGGGGCGTAACTTGCATTGAAGCCGGGGGAGAACAATCTCAACCCATCGCAATGAAAGTCGGTGTGAAGCAGGGTGACCCACTGTCCCCATTGCTTTTCAATCTGGCTCTTGATCCACTGCTCCACACACTGGAAAGCCTCGGTAAGGGAGTAAAGATCGCAGACACAAAGCTGGTCTCGCTTGCATTCGCAGATGACCTGGTGCTGGTCAGCGACACACTGAATGACTTCTGTGCCCTGACGGGGCTTAAGGTGCACGCAAGCAAGTGCTTCGGCTTCATGGTTACCCCCTTGAAACACAGCATGAAAATGAAAGTGAATGACTGTCCCCCCTGGCAGATCGAGGGGACACCAATAGAAATGGTTGAAAGTGGAAGGGCGGTAAGATATCTGGGAATTCAGGTCGGTCCAGTGAGGGGCCTCGAGAAACCCGACATTCTCAAAGAGTTACAAGTGGCGCTGGATAAGGTAGGGGCGACACCATTAACTGCCCCTCAAAAGATTTGGCTGCTTAAGACCTTCATAATCCCCAGGCATTTCTACCGGGCCGACCACTGCGACTACAGTATAGTTCGGCTGCGACTGCTGGACCGGCTACTACGTAGCACAGTAAAAACATGGCTGGGTCTAGCGCAGACCACATGTGATGGGTTGCTCTATGCTAGAGCGAGAGACGGAGGTCTGGGGCTACAAAAGTTGAGCGCCGTTATTCCTGCTATGCAGGCAAAGCGGTTGTGGAAACTTTTGCACTCTGATGATGAAGTCATCAGAAAGATAGCCTGGGACCAGAACGGGCTGGAGGACTGGAGAAGAGCTTGGCTCAAAAAGGGCGGGCAACTGGAGAAATTACCAACTCCAGAGGGTGTGCCAGTAACGAACGTTACTGAAGCAGATGGGGCCCCTCAGCTATCCCGGTACAAGAGACCATGCGAGTGGCAAGATGTAGAGTTCGACCGGTGGGCAGGCAAGTCGGTGCAGGGAGTTGGAATAGCCTGGTTCAAAGACTCTCCAGAGTCTAATGCCTGGCTCTCCAAACTCCCAAAAGTGCAACACAAATTCTGCTCACAAGCACTACAGCTACAAGCGAACGTCTACCCTACCAGGGAATTTATGGCAAGGGGCCAAAGCAAGTGGAACGCGAGTTGCCGAGGCTGTCACGCGAGGCTTGAGTCCGCCTCACACCTCCTCGGAGCATGTCCCAGCAGTAGGGCGAAACGACTGGAGTGACACAATTTTGCATGCCATCGACTGGCAGTCGCTGCGAAGAAGCAGGGCTGGGTTGTCCACAGGGAGAAAGAATTTGGAAGCAGACCAAATGTGAGACGCCCAGACTTGGTCTTTTGCAAAGATGGTAAGGCAATGGTGCTGGATGTGACAGTGCGGTTTGAAAGGAACATCAACACACTAAAACTCGCAGGCCGAGAGAAAGTAAAGCACTACAAACCCATCAAGAACTTGGTGAAACAGGTCATGGGTGTAGAGGAAGTGGAAATACACGGATTTCCACTGGGAGCGAGGGGCCTCTGGCATAAACCCAACAACAAGATCCTCAAGAGAATGAGACTTTCTAAGAGCAGTGCAAAAGCTCTTGCGTCGAGACTTTGTAAGAGTGTTCTGAGAGGATCCTTAACTATCTTGAGTGACATCCTACAAAGTAGGGATTGAATACTTTATATTAAAGTGAAAAGCTTAAGAGGAAAAGCTATACAGGGCGGAAGCACCGGACCACAATGCACATTGCATCCTTAAAAACCTACACATAATAAGCAGCTCAACACCCCGTAGTGTAACTGCGCTACACACTAAACAAACACACCACACAGTGGGACGTGGCAGATCGGTAGGAATCTCCGGTTTTCATGAGGCGAACTTGTGCTGATGACTGATCGTCTGAAGGCTGTGGCGGCAAGCGAGAAACGGAGCGAGCTATCTAAAGTTCAATGGCGACCTCAGTTAGACGTCCGTTCCACAAACCTGAAGAACGAGGCACCAGTCAGGAACGCTGAGTGGAGGGTGTGTCTCAGGTTACGGGTCAGACCTTAACTGCGCACCCGAAAATCTGGGGCGAGAAGCGAGGAATGGAGAAAGATGTTGTAGATATCAACAACGATCTCGGTTGGACGTCCGTTCCCCGGTGCCACGGGGCTGTGCAGTGAGGTTCTCGATGCCGGCTTGGCACACACTCAGGGCGACCTGGTGCGGACAAGCAAGGTGGATAATTAAAGCCCTTAAAGCTACACATAATATTACAACTCAACACCCCATAGCATAACTGCGCTACACACTAAACAAACACATTCTTATTGTGATAAGATAAAAACAACCCCACTATAGAGGGTCAACAAACATAACCACACAAGGAGAAGACAAGCCCAGGATTCAGAGCGAGAGGACAAGCACATAGAAACCCAGTTTCCACTTCGGTGGCGTCTGGGGTCCACAGGTGGTGGTTCAGCCTCTCTGAGCAGACAATAAAACATCACCTGCTGAGCCAAAACCCAAAAGCTGATGGTGGTAGGTAGATAGCTTGGGATACACAGTATAATGGAGCCGTTATCCACGAATGCGCGTCCAGACGAATGCAAGGATACAGAATCTCCGATGCCTGGATAGGTACAAAGCCTCGAGACACGGTCAGGGTCCCGTATGTTCGTCTGCCCGAGCTAGCAGGGCGGCAAGCGGGTGGGAGCGCAGCTAATGCAATACGCAGCGTCCCCAGGACGTCCGACACCCTGCTAGTAGGAAACAGGAACGGTAAGATCAGGACGCAGGCTCGGTGGCCTCCCTTGAAAGGCGAGAAACGCCTGGATGAAGAAGCCCCGGGCGGTGGTGGGGGTAGCGAACAGAGTAAGAGCCTGGTAAACTCCGCCGTAAACCACCTCCCATGGGCTGCAAGAACTCCTGCACGAGGTTCAGAACACCTCCATCCAGGCGGATACCCCCAGGAGTTCCGAGGACCGACCTCGTACAAAAAAGTCGGTCATTGAGCATGTTGCTCGGCGGCCAGCACTGGTCCGTGGGTCAACTCACCGCCTTGAGGGACGCGCTTGGTGACAGGTCGCCCGCGGCCCTAGCGGGCTGCCGGCTCCTGACTCTCTAAGGTAGCCAAATGACTGCTGGAGGCAGACCAATGACTGCTGCTCTCCACGGTCCTGAAGACACACACACACACAGGCAGAGTGCAGGCAGACTCCCAGGCAGAGTGCAGGCACACTCCCATGAAAAATTTCGCCAAAAAAAAGCCCCTGAGCCCAAGTCCAAACAGGACTAAGGCTCA
>NC_137918.1:540000-575000 GCF_963457725.1 Sprattus sprattus
AGCAGTGGATCAAGAGCCAGATTGAAAAGCAATGGGGACAGTGGGTCACCCTGCTTCACACCGACTTTCATTGCAATGGGTTCAGATTGTTCTCCCCCGGCTTCAATGCAAGTTACGCCCCCGTCGTACGAGCTTTGTATTGTGTTTATGATGTGTTCATCCAGACCTCTCTGCCTGAGCACTGCAAGCAAGTGCTCGTGTGTCACCGTATCGAAAGCCTTTGCCACGTCCACGAGCACCACCGCTAGTGACTTTCTCTCCCTCCTGCTGGCTTTAACCAGACTTTGAAGGATGTGAAAATTCTCACTACAGCCAGGAGAGTCCCTGAACCCTCGCTGCCTGTCGTGGATAGTGCAGGCTTTCGTAAGGCGCCCAATTAGCAGTCGTGAGAACAGCCGCATCAGCATCGAGCCGATAGTGATTGGGCGCCAGTTATTCGGGTCATTCAACAGCAGAGGGTCGGAGGTCTTTGGTATCAGTACAGTTCTCGCGGGCTTTACACACTGAGGTATGAACCCCGCCGCAAGCCAGCTGCCAAAGAGTTTTGATAGCTTCACACCCTTCGGGTCCCAGAGGAGTAGGTCATCCCGCCCGATGCCGTCCGTGCCTGGTGCCGATTTCCTGTCCGTCTTTCTGAGGTGTGTGAGCACCTCTTCGGGGGTGAACAGGGTGGAGAAGTGTTCGTTGTCCGCCCCGCTGGCGGCCTTAAAGCCTCCCAAGCCCTTGAAGGCACCTTCTGACCCCATCCAACGCCTTTCAAACACTTTGTGTAATTGAGGCAGCGGGACTGGGCAGTCGGTCGCTTCACTCCCGTCAAGGACATAGCTAACAAGCTTAGCCGGGTCCGTACTCATTAGTTTTCTGAGTTTATGGACCTCATCCCTCTTCATTTCTCGCTTGCTTCGGGGCTTCATCGGCTCGCCAGCTTTGCTGTTCTTTTTGGTCGCTGGACCTTTTCTTCTCGCCTCCCTTATCACCATCGCCGTAGCGGTCTCAATGGCCACTGCTGCGCCCGGGTCCTTCCTGCTTGCCAGTGTGAGCGCCCGCCTGATTTCGTGTTCGTGAGTGTACATGTCAATGAGAGCACCAGCTTGCCACCTTAATTTTCTGTTGAGGCCAGTTACTGCTTGTAACCCTCGGGCTGTATTAGCAGATTGAGTTCAGCAGGGATTTCCTGCCTCTCCAGGTTTGCCTCTGTTGGCTGCAGTAAGAACTTAGTGCTTCTCCTGTGAGATTGCCGTCTCATGCACTGTCTTTTCTCTTTCACTTCGTGGGAGGACCTACCTGGAAGCTGACTTGCAATTTCCACATTCATGTAATATACAGAGTATTGGCCTTGCTCGAGAGCCTCCTCCATCTCCATCAAAGTTTTTAGTTCTTTTACAGACCACTTAGCCTTGCGACCTGTGGTCTTGCCCTTCTTCATCGCAGCCATTCCTGCTGGATGTTCTGGCAGATTTCTCTGCCCACCCCGTGGGGTTCCGGTTACTGTGCGGGGTGCAACACCGTACCTGTGATTTTTACAATCGACTTCCACTGCCGACAACGGTTAGGAAACCGAAAAACATATAATTTTATATTATATGATTGCTGTGTGACTTTTACAACTGATTTACACAATCCTCAGCAACGGCCTGCCAGCGGGAGGGGTCGACCGAAATTCCCTACCCTCCCAAGTAGAGGCCCCGTGGGACCTCAGCACCTGGGATGCTTTACGAAATCACCGGGGGCAGAAAGGATACTCCGGCGTACACCGGGCGCCGTTCTAGGGTGAATCGTGTGAGACGAATGGCTTTAAAAAAAGATAAAAACAAAATATTATATTTTCTGTTTAAAGAACTTGCCAGGTTCTTTTCACAGAGTTTGCTGAGTTCTGTTACAGAGTTTGCCACGTTCTGTTTACAGAGTTTGCCTCACTCCGTTTACAGAGTTTGCCGGGTTGTGTATACAGAGTTTGCCAAGTTCTGTCTTCAAAGTATGCCATGTTCTGCTTACAGAGTTTGCCACGTTCTGTTTACAGAGTTTGATTGCATTTGTGTGTTATTTTTCTCCGGGGATTCATATGCAACTTAGGACATAGTTGCTTCAGGTGGGATTTGAACCTGCGATTCTCAGATGTTCTTCTGAAATCTTACCCTTTGCTGGTTTCGAACCTGTGCTTTTCAGGTTCGTGGTGCCGCGCCCTACCCACTGAGCCACCGTGCTGATACAGAATCCCACCTGTCACTGCGACCAAGTCACCGATTCCTCCCACAGTAAATTTCCAGGCTATTTCCTCTTTCAGAGCCAATCTTTATCCCATAATTGGGGTTATTGCTAGCCAACTTCCCTCAATCATTTGGATCAACTCTGATATTTATTTAGCCTTAATGTTCTTGAGATTCGTTTTTGCCCCGACCCTATGACAGAGTCATAGTTACTTTTCCATAAGAGTCATAGTATGACTCTCTTATGGAACCTTAAGAGACTCATAGTTACTGGTTAACCATGGGTAAAAAAAAGTTGGGGGTGCTGGCGCGAGCTCCATGGCCTACCCTCCCGAGCCAAAACGGTCAGTCCGACGACAGTGCACTTTTTTCGGACACTCTCTGAGGATTCCCCTTAAGCCTGGAGGATGCCAAAAAGAGGTTTTGCCACCGGGTACCATCTCGGGACTAGAGAGCTCTTTTTCAGAAGCCTCCTGGAGGATTGTAACAAGGCCCCAGAAGCTCATAGAGAGTCCGTTGATGGTGCATCTTTCTCGGGCACATGTTTTTGACATTATGGTGCATCTGGAAGTCGAAAACAAGGGACTCGAAGCTCGCAGAGAGTCCGTTGATGGTGCATCTTTGGCGGACACATGTTTTTGATATTATGGTGCCTCTGGAAGTCGAAAACAAGGGACTCAAAGCTGGTAAAGAGTCCGTTGATGGTGCTCTGTCCTCGGACACATTATGTTCACATCCTGGTGCCTGTGGAGGATGTAACTAGGGGTGTAGCTGCACATGGCCAGTCCGCTGAAGGTGACCTATTCTCGGACACATTCTGTCACATCCTGGTGCCTGTGGAGGGTGTAACTAGGATGATTTTCTTTGTTTTAGAAGGATTTTGCAGGACTCGCAGCACACTCGCAGAGTCATATCTAAACAACTCAAAAAACATTCTGGTTAAAAATCTTAGATAATATGACACACACACACACACACACACACACACACACACAAACAGCTCCCCTCCCACCTACCCCCTGGCTGACTGCCACACAGCTTCTCCAGCCACTAACCATCTAACTAATAGTTACAACTCAATAGCTAAACATACTTGTAATAACAGAACACTCACCGTCTTGAAAACTCACGGCAATCTTGAAAGAAATGTCTCTGAAATTTGTCTTTAAGAATCTTGCTGCTCCACTCTCCAGCTCTTTCTCCCACAAAATGGCGACAGAGTAGGTCAGGCTTATATACTGGGGAGAGATTCTGAGAGGCGGGTTAAGGCTTTGCTTCAGGGGGACTCTTGAAACAGTCAAAAGAGGAATTTGAGGAATTTGAGGGTGCCTTGAAACTTTCTCGGTGTGTGTGTGAAAGAGAGAGAGTTGTGTGTGTGTGTCTTTGTGTCTGTGTGCCTGTGTGTGTGTCTGTGTGTCTGTGTGCCTGTGTGTGTGTCTGTGTGCCTGTGTGTGTGTTGTCTTTAGGTGTAAATGCAAGCTGAGTGCTGATGTAAATGGCTGAATTCCTAGTGCTATGAGAGCTGCAGTGGTAGCACAGGAAGAGATGACAGATTTCTCCTCCTTTTCTGTCAGAGTCAACCGTGGCCTACTGGTTAGGGTTAAAAAAAAAGAGGGGGAAGAGGGAAAAAGGAAAAAAGAGAGGAGAAAAGAAGAGAGGAGGAAGGAGGAAGAAAATTTGGGTGTTTCTGCATCCATACCTATCTGAGAAATGCATTTCTAACTGCTTTAACAATATTTGGACCCACAACTGGTTTTGTCTGCAGACGGGATACGAACCTACGATTTGGGAATTATGAGTTCCGTTTTTTTCACATCCTCTCCGCGGATATTTATATCAAATTAAGAGCTCCATAAGTGCATTTCCCATAACTTACAGAACACATAAAATTAGTATAATTGACACAATAGGATACAAATCAGCAACATAAAAACTATTAATGAAAACACATAACTCAACAACCCCACTATATTTCTATCTAAATTTAAACAATTGTCTCATACAAATACATTTGTGTTCTTTATGTGTAATAATTATTTATTTCTTCTCCCACATACCTGTACCTGAAGAACCAGAATGTCCACTGCCAAGGGATCATCGCATGCAGATCTTTCCATAATTCAGTGTCTATCATTTGTATTGACTAGTTAATAACATGCAATGTTACTTTTATTAATGTTGTCCTTGGCATCATCCCTGTATATTATTTTTCATCATCATCATTATTATTATTATCATAACTGTTATTATTGTAATCTGTGTGCTGTTTTAACACACATTTTCATTGAAAAACCCCCTTGTACAGCAACACTCAGGTCACAGACAACACTCAGAATCAGAAATGGTTATACAAATGTGTATTTGCCACAAGGAGACTGGATACAAGACTGTAGGCACAGAGCCACCGTACATAGAACCCCACTAGGCGATAGGCATAAACACCACTAATAGCCAACCATGTATAACATAAAAGCATCCACACAATGTCCACACAAAAGCATGATACCGCCTTCCCCCCAAAAGGTATTATCAGTTTGCAATACTAAAACCACGCCCCACATATAAAATCCACGGAAAAAAAAAACACAGCAATAGTGTCCCACACCAAAGAGGAGTTAGCCAAATCCAGTATACAATCCACACAGCAAGTTGCTACCGGCCAGTGTGGCAGGGACCCGCTTTGTCACTTTCAAGCATGGAGATGGATCTGCGCTGACCCGTCCACCAGGAACGCTCCCCAATAGCACTACGATGATGCGCAGCTCTCCCCCCACGAGGAATTTCCAACTACAAAGGGACACAATACAAACAAACACTTAGAGCAGCCCACATGCCATTCAGTTGGGAGAACCAGTGACAAACCAAATGACCAGTGTGGTGGAAGTAAGAACCTCCCTTTTGCCTGGCAGCTGGAGAGTGTTGAGCAGTGTGTGAGTCTGTGTGTGTGCATGTGTTCTACCTGCATCTCTGTCTTTGTGTAGAGAGTTGAGGTGTGCGTGTGTTCCTGCCTCTGTGCTTGTGTGCGTCTGTGTGTCGTTCCTGCATGTGCCTGTCTTCCTGTGACTGTGCGGCATGCGTGGGTGCCTGCTTGTGTCTGCGTGGCTCTCCTGCCTTTACCTCCGCGGCGTGCCTGCCTGTGTCTGCGTGGCTCTCCTGCCTTTACCTCCGCGGCGTGCCTGCGTGGCGTGCCTGCCTGTGCCTGCGCGGCGTGCCTGCAAGCCTGCCTGCATGCGTACACCTGGGTGTGTATCTGTGTGTGTTCGGTGCCTGTGTGCGTCTGTTTGTGCATGCGTGTCTGCCTACCTGCATCTGTCTGTGCTTGCCCGGTGGTGGGTGTCTGTGCGTCCTGGCCTGCATGTGCCTGCCTGCCTGTGACTGCGCAGCGTGCGTGTCTGCCTGCCTGTGTCTGTGTGGCTCTCCTGCCTGTGCCTACGCGGCGTGCCTGCCTGTGTCTGCGCGGCGGGCCTGCAAGCCTGCCTGAATGCGTACACCTGGGTGTGGGTGTGTATCTGCTTGTGCTCGGTGCCTGTGCGCATCTGTTTGTGCGTGCGTGTCTGCCCACCTGCATATGTCTGTGCGTGCCCGCTTGTGTGTGTCTGTGCATCCTGGCCTGTATATGTGCATGCGTGTGTCTGAGCGTGTGTGCATGTTATACCTGCATCTATGTCTTGTAGGCCTTCTCTGTCTAGAGTCTGAAGCACTTCCCCGGACAGCCTCTGGCTCTCCCTGCCTTCTGCTGGGCTGATGCTTTACAGAGACTGTCAGCAGCAACGACTCCACCCCGATACGGGGGTTTGACACCTGTAAACACAGACACACACACATTCAATTAGTTCCCTTGATATGAACTAAAGAGGCAGGAGGCAACAGCAACTCCAAATAAACTTGGTAGGTGTGTTACCTTCCTGCCAATGACAATCCACTCTGTGTCTGCCATCTCCTCGTGTGACTTTAAAGATGTTGCCTTTGGTGACATATGCATGCACATTGTTTTTAATGCATGACAATAACATAAATGCAGGAACATGAAGAGCAGACCATCTACCTTGTTATATTAATAACCCTATGAAAAACACAGTGGTGGCAAAAGCCACATAGGCTATACTTTGTCCGTGTTTGAAACACAGCTCATGAATTAACCACACTACATATTACTAACAGATAACATAAGCAAAGGATTTGCTGATGAGAACGGGTGAAATTCCATGACATCAACAGTGAGAGTAGCTACCTAAACATGTGTAAAAGAGACTGTATTCATATGACTACCTCCCAATAAATTCGTTTATGCATCTGAATTTAAACGATCGTGTAGAAAATACTGATTCACAGTCCAAACATTCTCATTCATTCATAGCACTCGTAGCTAAAAGCCTCCTTAATATAGCTTACTTCCAGTAAGATAAGGGAGTGTTTGTAACTTAGCTATATGGCTAAATACATCGATACGACAACATAAAACAACAGTGATTGTAGAAACCTAAACATTTGTAAAAGAGCCTGTATTCATATGACTACCTCCCAATACATTATTTTATACATCTGAATTTAAACGATCGTGAAGAAAATACTGATTGACAGTCCAAACATTCTCATTCTCATTCATAGCCCTCATAAGCCCCCATAATATAGCGAACTTCCAGTCATAAGGTAGTGTTTGTAAAGTAGCTAGATGGCTAAATACATGGAAACGACAACAAAAAACAACGGGTGAAATGAATTATAACTTAAGTTATATCATACAACACTAACAATTAACATTAGCAATGGAAACGCTGATGAGAACTAATGAAATTCCAGTCCGATAATAGAGTGTTTGTAGCGAAATTCCAGTCGGATAACCAAGAGTGTTTGTAAGGTTGAAAGCTAGCTAAACATTAGAGGTTAAATTGGTTCAGTATCTAACAGCAGTGTGTTAAATGTGTTAATACTCACCAGGTCAAGATAATCTGCCTCGGTTGATTGCCCGTAGTTTAACTTCATTCTTTGAATTACCCGCACGTAGCGTAAACAATGTGACGTCGCCCCTCCAGCATTTCTCCTGACGTTTCTCTGCAGGATTTCTGCCGTGATTGGTCAATTGTTCTCAACTCTGCAAACTGGTGTGAACGTGATTGGCCAAATCTTTTCAGAATCTTTTCAGGTCCAAAAAAAATTAGCCGGTCGTGTAGTCGGCAGCTGGGGCTGGTAACCGGAGGGTGTCCGGTTCGATCCCTGACCAGAAGGAAAAATGAGAAAATTACTAATTTTTTAGCTTTTTGCTGGTTTTTATATGGTTAAAAAGGGACGTTTGGGTAGGGACAATTGGGAACATAACTGACATCTGAGGCACTTTTGGGACATTTGGGTTTCCGAGAATAGTGCATGGTCGTCGGACTGACTATTTTGGCTCGGGGGGGTCTACCATGGAGCTCGCGCCACTACCCCCAACTTTTTGGGACAATTGAGAACATAACTGACATTTGAGAAGAATAAAAACCACAGTAACAGTGACTCTCTTAAAGTAAAGTAACAGTGACCCTCTTAAGGTTTATATTTTGCTGGTTTAACCGGCCGGGTTGGGAGTTCTTTCTGTGGGGCAGCCGTGGCCTGCTGGTTAGGGTTTAGGGCTGGTAACCGGAGGGTTGCCGGTTCGATCCCCGACCATTGGGACATTTGGGTAGGGACATTTGGGTTAGGACAATTGGGAATATAACTGACATTTGAGGCACTTTCGGGACATTTGGGTTAGGACGTTTGGGAACAAGCCTTGCCCGCTTTGCGACATAGTCCGATCTCGAGACAATCGGACATTGCCTCATGAAAAAAGCTTAAATCAAAAATCTTGGTCGCAAAAAATTCCAAGGGAATAGGGAGGAGACGAAAATGTTGTGAGAAATGCTTGGAACCTGTACCATCACGGTAGAATAATGTTGCTGGCAACCGTGTTATTAAAGCAATAAGGTACTCGAGTCAGTACGGTATTGTCAATAATGTACTTGTACATGTACCGGCGACAGAGAACCTGTACCATCACGGTAGCATAGCGGGTAGGGCACAGCACTATGAGAGTGAGAAGCACCGGTTCCAAACCCAAAGTGCAAGATTTACAAAATCACCTGAAAGTCACCGGTTTGATACCCACAAGAGGAAATCATGTCCCAGGTTACTGAATAACTCCCCCGGTATCAGTATAAACCTGACTCTCTATGAACACAATTTTTTAACAGTGTACTCTGGTACCTATGTAAGCCATATGGGCTCTCTGTGACTTAAAACAAGACACAGAGCAGTCATCGCTGCTCTGTGTGTGTGTGTGTGTGTGTGTGTGACCCTCAGAAAAATCAAGATTCAAACACAGACAAATACTTTCAAACTTTGTTTTATTTAGATATATTAAAAAATAACAATTACAACACACAAACAAACACAAACAATTTCAAATATAACCACAACAAGGGCGAACGTCGTGTGTGTGTGTGTGTGTGTGTGTGTGTGTGTGTGTGTCTGTGTCTGTGTGTGTGTGCGCGTGCACATTAGGGATTTGGGGGTGAATTTGAGCTGGACCCTGCCTCCTCCTCAATAGGCGCTGCCAGAGCGTCGGGGGAGCTGGACCCTGCCTCCTCCTTAATGGGCACTGCCAGAGCGTCGGGGGAGCTGGACCCTGCCTCCTCCTTAATGGGCACTGCCAGAGCGTCGGGGGAGCTGGACCCTGCCTCCTCCTTAATGGGCGCTGCCAGAGCGTCGGGGGAGCTGGACCCTGCCTCCTCCTTAATGGGCACTGCCAGAGCGTCGGGGGAGCTGGACCCTGCCTCCTCCTTAAAGGGCGCTGCCAGAGCGTCTGGGGAGCTGGACCCTGCCTCCTCCTCAATGGGCGCTGCCGGAGCGTCTGGGGAGCTGGACCCTGCCTCCTCCTCAATGGGCTCTTCCCCGCTGCTGTCACCACGTGCAGCGGTTTTCCTCGGTGGCTGCAGCTCTGCGGGCTCAACGTTCTTCCTCTTTGAGCTTTTCTTTCTGGGTGGCTGCAGCTGTGGAGGCTCCTCACTGCTGCTGGTGTCCCCTGCTCCCACTGTCTGGGGGCCGGGTGTGGGAGCGGTTCCCGGAGTGGGTCCACGCGCTGTGGGAGCGGGTGCTGAAGTGGGAGCGGGTACCGGAGTGGGTCCGCGGGCTGTGGGAGCGGGTGCCGAAGTGGGAGCGGGTACCGGAGTGGGTCCGCCGGCTGTGGGAGGTGCCTGTGTGGTCCTTGGTGCCTGTGGTGTGGTGCCTGGTCCTTGGTCCGGCTGGCTGTCCTCGTTCTAATCAGGCGAAGGTCCGGCTGGCTGTCCTCTTCGGCGCCGTCTTTCTAGGAGCCGGATCCTCCGCCTTGCCGACTGCAGTTCCTTGGTCACCTTCTTGAGTGTGTCCTGCAGAGCTTTTTTGTCCTGCCGAAGGGTTTGGCAGGAGTCGCAGCTCTCTTCCTCCTGGTCCTCTCCTTCTTCGCCCACAGTTTCATCCTCGACGTCGATGTCCAACGTCGTCGACATCGGTGGCTGTGGGTTTCTGGATCGGAGATCTCCCAAGAGTCTCAGGCCCGTCTGTTTCTTGAGGAGTTGAGTTGCGGCGTCTACCTGTGCCGCACTCATCTCTCCGTGCCCGGAGAGCAGGTGCTTGTCTAGGCGAGGACCTGTGTAGGGACAACCTGGGATGGGGCAGGGTTCACCTCTTAAGGGAATCCTCCCGGTACCCATTTTGAGGAGTATGGCCCGCTCCTCTGCATTGGCCACATCGTGTCCTCGCCTCAGATGGCTGGCAAGGGCTGCCAGCAACTTCTCACACACTGGGCAGTGTGTCATTAACTTTGGGCGAGTCATGTCTAAAAAACACAAAAAACATTCTGGTTAGGGTAAAAATCTTAAATAATAAGACACACACACACACACACACACACACACACAAACAGCTTGATCCCTACTGAACTCTGCTCTAGGGGGATAGCCCCCCTCCCCACCCCCTCCTCCTAAGACACACACACACACACACACACAGCTCCCCTCCCACCTCCCCCCTGGCTGACTGCCACACAGCTTCTCCAGCCACTAACCATCTAACTAATATTTACAACCTAATAGCTAAACATACATGTTATAACAGAACACTTACTGTCTTGACACGCACGGCAATGTGGTAAGAAATCTCTCCGAATTTTGTCTCAAGCTCCTTGCTGCTCCTCTCTCTGTGAATCAGAAAATACTTTCAATACTGGTACAATTGGGAACAAAACTGACATTCAGAATACAAAAGGGACATTTGAGAATAATAACTGAAAAAAATGCATTTTTTTTGCCTAACACACACACACACACACACACACACACAGCTTGATCCCTACTGAACTCTGCTCTAGGGGGATAGCCCCCCTCCCCACCCCCTCCTCCTAAGACACACACACACACACACACACAGCTCCCTTCCCACCTCCCCCCTGGCTGACTGCCACACAGCTTCTCCAGCCACTAACCATCTAACTAATATTTACAACTTAATAGCTAAACATACATGTTATAACAGAACACTTAGTGTCTTGAGACGCACGGCAATGTGGTAAGAAATCTCTCAGAATTTTGTCTTCAAGCTCCTTGCTGCTCCTCTCTCTTTAAATCAGAAAATACATTCAATAGCCTTAAAAAAACGCAGCTTCATCCCTACTGAACTCTGCTCTAGGGGGATAGCCCCCCTCCCCACCCCCTCCTCCTGACACACACACACACACACACACACACATAGCCCCCCTCCCCACCCCTCTCCTGAGACACACATACACGCACACACACACACACACACACACAGACACACACATAGCCCCCCTCCCCACCCCCTCCTTCTGAGACACACACACACACACACACACACACAGCTCCCCTCCCACCTCCCCCCTGGCTGCAAAGAATTTCCAACAACTGAACAACTTCCAACATTACTCTGTACAATGATAATAAAGTTGAATCTAATCTTATCTAATAATTCAGGCTAGGAATAATACATTTACAAAACCATCGGTAAATGTCCTCATAATATAGTTGGTATAAAATAGGGGTTGTTGAGATATCTGTTTCTGATAAGCAGTCCGACAGTGAATGCTCAATACAACAAATAAAAACAGGTATTTATCTAACTAATAGTTACAACTCAATAGCTAAACATTAATGTAATAACAGAACACTCACTGTCTTGAAAACTCACGGCAATCTTGAAAAATGTCTCTGAAATTTGTATCTACGATTCTTTCTCCTCTGCTCTCCAGCTCTTTCTCCAACAAAATGGCGACAGACTAGGTCAGGCTTTTATACTGGGGAGAGATTCTGAGAGGCGGGTTCAGGCTTTGCTTCAGGGGGACTCTTGAAACGGGCAACAGAGGAATGTGTGGGGGGCTTGAAACAGTCTGGGGGTGACCAATGGAGAGTGAACCACCACTGTTTATGACCCTCCAAAGAACCTAGGGATGATCTGATTGGTCTGACCTTGATGTCACACCAGGACCTTTGAGAGACTCAAACAGTAGGGTGCTTCAACTGTTGCATCTGGGGGGAGGGAGACATTTTTACAGTTGGGTAAAAGAATGGAACTTTGGTGTATATAGGGTGAACTGAAGTGGAGATTCTTTCCTTGGAGTTGTGTGTGTGTGTGTGTGAGAGAGAGAGAGAGAGATATAGAAAGGAAGAGAAAGAGAGAGAGTGTGAGTGTATGTGAGAGAGTGTGTGTTAGTGTGTGGGCGTGTGTGTGTGTGTGTGAAAGAGAGAGAGTGTGAGTGTGTGTGCATGTGTGTGTGTGTGTGTTGTCTCTAGGTGTCTATGCAAGCTGAGTTCCTAGTGATATGAGAGCTGCAGTAGTAGCAGGGACAGATGACAGATTTCTCCTCCACCCTCTCTCAGAGGCAACTGTGGCCTACTGGTTAGGGTTTAGCGCTCAAGCTGGGGGCCATAAGGCCATCTAAGAGGGGGGGGGGAGAAAAAAAAGGGGGAAGAAGGAAAAAGGGAGAAAAGAGAGGAGAAAGAGAGGAAAAAAGAAGAGAGGAGAAAGAAGGAAGAAAATGTGGGTGTTTCTGCATCCATACCTATCTGAGAAATGCATTTCTAACTGCTTAAACAGTATTTGGACCCACAACTGGTTTTGTCCGCAGACGGGATACGAACCTACGATTTGGGAATTATGTGTTCCGTTTTTTTCACATCCTCTCAGCGGATATTTATATGAAATTAAGAGCTCCATAAGTGCATTTCCCATAACACATAAAATTAGTATTTTTGAAACAATAGGATACAAATCAGCAACATAAAAAAAGATTGATGAGAACACATAACTCAACAACCCCACTATATATCTATCTAAATGTTAACAATTGTCTCATACAAATACATTTGTGTTCTTTATGTGTAATAATTATTTATTTCTTCTCCCACATACCTGTACCTGAAGAACCAGAATGTCCACTGCCAAGGGATCATCGCATGCAGATCTTTCCATTTCTTTACATAATTTTCAGTGTCTATCATTTGTATTGACTAGTTAATAACATGCAGTGTTATCATCATCCCTGTGTATTATTTTCAACATCATCACTATTATCATCATTACTGTTTTTATTGTTACTGGTGTGCTGTTTTAACACACATTGTCATTAAAAACACCTACTTGTTCATGTGTACACCAGCTTTGTTTGTTCATAAAAAAAGATGCAAAGAAATATGTTGAAAGATTGAGGTAAAACCGAACTTTATTCGCACACAACTATTTACAGAAAACAAAGAGTAATAAATATAAATGTAAAACTTTGAACTATTTACAATCCAATACAGATTCGGTTCAACACACAATTATTTTCTTTTCTTCATTTCTTCCTCTATCCATTTTTTCCTTGTCATTGTCTCTGAGGAAGGGCAAAATACTCTGCCGCGGTAGGCGCTGTGTCCAGTGGCAGTAGTGCGATACTGGCCGCACTTTTTGCACCTATTTCCCCCCACAGTCCGTTGATATGCCCTCTTCGGAATTGTGAGTGGAGCACTAGATTGTGGGGTGGTGCCTGGGGCCACTGGCAAAGGGTAAGGGGCATACAGCTGGACCAAACGGTATTGTGGTCCAGCTTGTGTTAAAATCTGTGGTGAAGGTGTAAGTGAGGGTCCTGGTGGTGGTGGTGCTGGTGGTGGTGGTGGTGCTGGTTCTGTCGTAAACAAGTGCCTCTGGTCTGGCCCCTTTGGAAGGATTGGACACGGAAGCCGGGGTCTCTGCCTTTGCTTTGCCTGACCAGCCGCACTCTCCGGCAGCCGGTACTGGTGCCGCTGTGTGAGTGGCATGGTCGGCATGTTTACAGCAGGGAGGAGTCTTGCCTCCTGAAGAGGCTCCTCAGGCTCAGGGATGGCTGGGGGAAAAGCAGTACCCTGCAGCAGCACAGAAAGCTGCAACTGCTTCTCTCTGGTGTTGTGCCACTGAATTAGGGTGGTCTGGTTCACCTCCACCAGCTGCATTTCTGTTTCCTCCATGACCCATCCGTTGCCAAGGACAAGCTGCCTTATCCAGCGATAGTCCCTAAGGATTAAGGACCACCGGGAATCGGCCCTCTTGCCTTTCCTTCTTGGGCAGGGGTGCAGACTGCAAAGTCTTTTAAAAATGCACTCCACCAACCGACAGCAGTTAGTCCACTGGGCGGGTGCCCTACTCGCACCTAACACGCAGCGGGTGGTGCTGTCCACACCAGGCGTATTTGAGGGCGTTTTGTGTGTTCTAAACCTGCCACTCAAAATTCTTGGCTGATGTCGTGAAGCATAAAACACCCGCTGCTTGTCACGGTCATCCAGGCTCTCCCACAGTGTAATTAATCTGCTGGCTTGGTGGTTGCTGAGAAACAGAGAGGTCTGCTCCCGTAGCCCCACCAGGTACTCAGCAAGCCTGTCCACATGCTGGTATCCAGGCACATCTTGGTCATCAACAGCCTATGCAAATGACAAAAAAAATGGCACTGACCTTTAATGACACTTTATTGCAGCAGTGGATTTAATAAAACATGTGCAAACGTGTACTCAATGATAGTGAAGAGTATGGCTCGTATTTATAAGCTTACGTATTCTAAAATGATCACACTGATGCTTACCTCAGCTTCTGAGTCACTATCAGCCTGAGAGGATGAACTCGAGGCTAAAGTGGCTGAACTGGAGGCCATTCCAGATGTGCCTGGAACTGGTGTGGATGTGTCTGGAGCCAGAGTGAGGGTGGATGTGTCAGGAGCCAGAGTGAGGGTGGGTGTGCTGGGAGCCAGGGTGAGGGTGGGTGTACCGGGAGCCAGGGTGAGGGTGGGTGTGCTGGGAGCCAGGGTGAGGGTGGGTGTGCTGGGAGCCAGGGTGAGGGTGGGTGTGCTGGGAGCCAGGGTGAGGGTGGGTGTGCTGGGAGCCAGGGTGAGGGTGGGTGTGCTGGGAGCCAGGGTGAGGGTGGGTGTGCTGGGAGCTGTGGTGTAACACACAGTGTATGTCACAGGAGCCACAGGAGATGTGGTGCTTTGCATGCTGGAGATGCTGAGGGCCAGACTGGCAAGACCAGATGTACCCGTTGGAGGACCAGGATTCGGAGAGGCTGAATCCTGAAGGGCCTCGATGTCCAGCACTTTGGGGTCATCTGAAATGTCAGCAAAGCCCTCGTCATCCTCCAAGTTTTCCACCACATAGTGCTCCTCAATTAAATGTGCCGTCTCCTCGGAATCAGGGTGCATGTCCTGTAGAGCCTGACCAGTCTGCCTGAACAGGTACTGCATCCCTATGAGCTCTCCTGAAACAAAAGAGGTTAAGTGGATTTAGGGGTTTAATCAATACCAGGTGAGGAACTTTAATGAACAGTTAATAAAATATTGTAAAACCGATTTCAATTACTAATGTATTAATAAAAGCTTACCAGTGTAACGTGAGGGCGGACTGAACTCTGGTACCAGCTTACTGCCGAACAGCGATTCATAATCTCTGTTCACACAGTGAAGCAGTTCACCTGAGTAGCTGCACAAAGGTGATGGTCCAGTA
Source organism: Sprattus sprattus (assembly GCF_963457725.1). Lineage (NCBI taxonomy): Eukaryota > Metazoa > Chordata > Actinopteri > Clupeiformes > Clupeidae > Sprattus > Sprattus sprattus. Next base: position 555,221 of record NC_137918.1, read on the forward strand.
GCCAGAGCCGCACCCGCACGGTCCTGGTTCCACCTATGCAGTCCTTCCAGGAGATAAATCTGAAAGTTCAGACTGTTGGCACTTGTTCCTGGAAAAAACATTAAATAATAAATTATGAAATATTCTTGCACTGTACAAATTATACACATGAGCCTACATGTGACAGCCACAAACCTGGTATGAAGCGGTTTAGATGGAGAGGGAATGACTAGAGATGTGGAGCCTCTGGCACATCTGTACACAGGAATCTGTAAACCTCCCTTTGTAAGCTCCCTTGTTTTGATGTATAGAGCGACACCTGGTGGGTCCTGGATGCACTTGACATGCCTTCTCTGGACACTCCAGATGCGCTCCATCCTTTCCTGATCAAGCAAGGGAACTCCAAGGGCGTCCCTGCCAGTGGTACCCATGAGCATCTGCAGCAGCTCCTCCAGCATCCGAGTGGTGGTCTCCTCACCACGGGTCCTCCGCCGGCAATGGAGAGTCAGCTCGTCCCTGGTCAGATGCGTGTTGATGTCACTGTACACCAAGCCATGTGATTGAAGCTGCAGGGTTTTTGCTTTGCGCAACAGAGCTAAATCAGCTGCATCCCACTCAAATATGCACGCTGATAGGCGTGACATAAAAATAGGGAACAACTGATGAGCATCTGTTGTGCATCCCAGGGCAATTCGACGCATGTAGTGCCAGATATCCAGCCTTACAATAAGGTCTGGCCAGCCGCTGAATCTGGCCTTCAGCTTGGTCTGCCCTGCCTCAACACAGCAGCCACAGTCCACATATAATGCAACTGGGGAAGCCACACCAGCCTGCTGGTATCTCCTCACCAGGCCTGCTGCCATGAGGTCAAGGCCAGCTCCCTCCTGAGCGGTCATCACACTCATGAGTATCTGACCATACTCATTTCCCACAGAGGTGAGCCAGAGTCCTGTGCCCTTGGCTGTTCCGGCTAGCTTTTTGGTGATCTGAAACACATAAAATGTATAGGCCCACTGTGAGCAGAATTCCGAAATTCTGAAATACAGGCAGTAGTTCATTTCAGTGGCCTATTTTAAAGAAATTAAGGTCCCCTAACCTTTTTTGTTGAATCCATTTTTAGAATGGTGCCGTGGGTCGATGTCAATCGGGCCTGGATGTCCTCCAGCCTTGTCAAAATTTCCTGGCTGTAAACGGACAGGAGCCACTTACAGCTCGGCACCACAGCAGGCTCCGGAGGCTTAGAGAATGTGACTGGCAACAGTCCTGGACGCCGGAGGAAGTCCTTACAATCGGCAGTGAACCTCCACTGGGCGGGTGCCCTACTCGCACCTAACACGCAGCGGGTGGTGCTGTCCACACCAGGCGTATTTGAGGGCGTTTTGTGTGTTCTAAACCTGCCACTCAAAATTCTTGGCTGATGTCGTGAAGCATAAAACACCCGCTGCTTGTCACGGTCATCCAGGCTCTCCCACAGTGTAATTAATCTGCTGGCTTGGTGGTTGCTGAGAAACAGAGAGGTCTGCTCCCGTAGCCCCACCAGGTACTCAGCAAGCCTGTCCACATGCTGGTATCCAGGCACATCTTGGTCATCAACAGCCTATGCAAATGACAAAAAAAATGGCACTGACCTTTAATGACACTTTATTGCAGCAGTGGATTTAATAAAACATGTGCAAACGTGTACTCAATGATAGTGAAGAGTATGGCTCGTATTTATAAGCTTACGTATTCTAAAATGATCACACTGATGCTTACCTCAGCTTCTGAGTCACTATCAGCCTGAGAGGATGAACTCGAGGCTAAAGTGGCTGAACTGGAGGCCATTCCAGATGTGCCTGGAACTGGTGTGGATGTGTCTGGAGCCAGAGTGAGGGTGGATGTGTCAGGAGCCAGAGTGAGGGTGGGTGTGCTGGGAGCCAGGGTGAGGGTGGGTGTACCGGGAGCCAGGGTGAGGGTGGGTGTGCTGGGAGCCAGGGTGAGGGTGGGTGTGCTGGGAGCCAGGGTGAGGGTGGGTGTGCTGGGAGCCAGGGTGAGGGTGGGTGTGCTGGGAGCCAGGGTGAGGGTGGGTGTGCTGGGAGCCAGGGTGAGGGTGGGTGTGCTGGGAGCTGTGGTGTAACACACAGTGTATGTCACAGGAGCCACAGGAGATGTGGTGCTTTGCATGCTGGAGATGCTGAGGGCCAGACTGGCAAGACCAGATGTACCCGTTGGAGGACCAGGATTCGGAGAGGCTGAATCCTGAAGGGCCTCGATGTCCAGCACTTTGGGGTCATCTGAAATGTCAGCAAAGCCCTCGTCATCCTCCAAGTTTTCCACCACATAGTGCTCCTCAATTAAATGTGCCGTCTCCTCGGAATCAGGGTGCATGTCCTGTAGAGCCTGACCAGTCTGCCTGAACAGGTACTGCATCCCTATGAGCTCTCCTGAAACAAAAGAGGTTAAGTGGATTTAGGGGTTTAATCAATACCAGGTGAGGAACTTTAATGAACAGTTAATAAAATATTGTAAAACCGATTTCAATTACCAATGTATTAATAAAAGCTTACCAGTGTAACGTGAGGGCGGACTGAACTCTGGTACCAGCTTACTGCCGAACAGCGATTCATAATCTCTGTTCACACAGTGAAGCAGTTCACCTGAGTAGCTGCACAAAGGTGATGGTCCAGTAGCCAGAGCCGCACCCGCACGGTCCTGGTTCCACCTATGCAGTCCTTCCAGGAGATAAATCTGAAAGTTCAGACTGTTGGCACTTGTTCCTGGAAAAAACATTAAATAATAAATTATGAAATATTCTTGCACTGTACAAATTATACACATGAGCCTACATGTGACAGCCACAAACCTGGTATGAAGCGGTTTAGATGGAGAGGGAATGACTAGAGATGTGGAGCCTCTGGCACATCTGTACACAGGAATCTGTAAACCTCCCTTTGTAAGCTCCCTTGTTTTGATGTATAGAGCGACACCTGGTGGGTCCTGGATGCACTTGACATGCCTTCTCTGGACACTCCAGATGCGCTCCATCCTTTCCTGATCAAGCAAGGGAACTCCAAGGGCGTCCCTGCCAGTGGTACCCATGAGCATCTGCAGCAGCTCCTCCAGCATCCGAGTGGTGGTCTCCTCACCACGGGTCCTCCGCCGGCAATGGAGAGTCAGCTCGTCCCTGGTCAGATGCGTGTTGATGTCACTGTACACCAAGCCATGTGATTGAAGCTGCAGGGTTTTTGCTTTGCGCAACAGAGCTAAATCAGCTGCATCCCACTCAAATATGCACGCTGATAGGCGTGACATAAAAATAGGGAACAACTGATGAGCATCTGTTGTGCATCCCAGGGCAATTCGACGCATGTAGTGCCAGATATCCAGCCTTACAATAAGGTCTGGCCAGCCGCTGAATCTGGCCTTCAGCTTGGTCTGCCCTGCCTCAACACAGCAGCCACAGTCCACATATAATGCAACTGGGGAAGCCACACCAGCCTGCTGGTATCTCCTCACCAGGCCTGCTGCCATGAGGTCAAGACCAGCTCCCTCCTGAGCGGTCATCACACTCATGAGTATCTGACCATACTCATTTCCCACAGAGGTGAGCCAGAGTCCTGTGCCCTTGGCTGTTCCGGCTAGCTTTTTGGTGATCTGAAACACATAAAATGTATAGGCCCACTGTGAGCAGAATTCCGAAATTCTGAAATACAGGCAGTAGTTCATTTCAGTGGCCTATTTTAAAGAAATTAAGGTCCCCTAACCTTTTTTGTTGAATCCATTTTTAGAATGGTGCCGTGGGTCGATGTCAATCGGGCCTGGATGTCCTCCAGCCTTGTCAAAATTTCCTGGCTGTAAACGGACAGGAGCCACTTACAGCTCGGCACCACAGCAGGCTCCGGAGGCTTAGAGAATGTGACTGGCAACAGTCCTGGACGCCGGAGGAAGTCCTTACAATCGGCAGTGAACCTCGCTACACATTGAAGCCACTCCTCTGTGTGGCTCTCCCTCAGCTGTTTTAAAACCTGTGTTGGGCTTTACCCTGGCCTCTCTCCCGCAGCAGCCGGATGACTCGGATGTCACATGCAAACCTGGGTCATAAACAGATATGTATTAGTGAGAATGCTTTACATATTTCTATTTGACAAGGCAAGAGAGACAAGAAACATTACAGGACAGCCTTGAGGACAGATGGGTACATTTGCATTTGGTGCATATTAGAGACTCTGTCACCATCAGGTAGATCCGGTCCAAGTCCAGGACCCGCCGTGCCCTCTTGCTCAGGCCTGATCCTGTGAGTTGATGATGCCCACAGGCATGTTTCGGACAGACCAACTTGAATTTCCACAACTTGTAGGGCATCCAGACAAGAAGGGAGTGAGCAAAAAAGCGGTCTGGAACAGGAGCCTGGTGGTACAGATTGGCTGGCTGTGGTGGATTGTACCAGAGCTGCAGGTTGTCTTGCAGTTCTAGTTTTCCTTTGGGCCCCACCTTAAATAGGCTCTTCAGAATCCATTTGTGGTCTTCAGGTGGGAGGCCCTCTGACCACAAACGAGGAAGAGGATGAGCTGTCCCAGTCCCAGAGTCTGCAGTCTTTGTAAACAATGTGTAAGACAATTATTATTTTTTTATATTATATAAGACATACTATACTGGTGAAAGACACTCCTGATGCTCTCTGTAGTATTACATTAAGTAAATGAAATGCTTAATGACTTACAGACACAGTGGCACACACTGCTATTGGACTTGGAACAGAAGCTTGAGCATCTGTCTGAGGAACAGGAGCCTGTAAAAGAATGTCAAGAAATTGACTTCACAAGAATGTATCAAATTTACATAATGTGGTGCTAAAGTCTTTGAACCAGAGGCAGAGTTCAGTAACAATGTCAGCCTGTCTGCAGCCTTTCACACCTTCCATACAAAGGCAGACCCCAGACCCCCTCCCCACTTCACATCCTTAACCTTGAACCTGACCCCCTCCCCACTTCACACCATGAACCTGACCTCCCAGACCGACCCCCTCCCCGTTACACACTTACACTCTGAACCAGACCAGGAGTTCAGCACAAACAGTTGCCGTTTATAACTGATTGAATACTCTTTAATAATCTTTGTGTGTAGAAATACAAATACTTGAACTGTATTTGAAAAGTGACTGTAATTGAATAATTACTCACTGAGACAGCAGTGCTGGCTGGAGAAGTGGTACTGCTTTCGGTGGGGATGGTGACTTAAAATAATAAACTTAAAATGGCTCTGTAAAATAAGAGCATACATAACAATGAATACAATACACTACACTACATCATGTGTAGGTTCAATCAATCAGTCTCTATTCAAACTGGGTCAATCTATTTACCTGGGTTGATTTTCTAGCTAGGCTTAGATTTGGCCTGGCCGCAGAAACATGAGCACCACCAAATCTTGACTTGTTCAACTGAAAAGCAACAAGGCAAACGTCTGTGTCGTGAGAGAACTATATTGACAAATTATCATTCAGTGAACAAAATGTAAAATATTTATGGTCAATTTATGAGGCCAAATACCATTAAAATATGTGGGGGTGGGTGCTTACGGCCCACAGACACCAGCAATGAACCTAAGGCCCTTTGGCCAGGACTTTGACTGGCTGCTGCTGTCTGCTGCCCTGCAGTGCCTTGAACCGGACCCACTGCTGCCGACTGCTGCCCTGCAGGCCCAGTAGGACTTTGCCTGGCTGCTGCCGTCTGCTGCCCTGCAGTGCCTTGAACCGGACCCACTAGTGCCGACTGCTGCCCTGCAGGCCCAGTAGGACTTTGCCTGGCTGCTGCCGTCTGCGGCCCTGCAGTGCCTTGAACCGGACCCACTGCTGCCGACTGCTGCCCTGCAGGCCCAGTAGGACTTTGCCTGGCTGCTGCCGTCTGCGGCCCTGCAGTGCCTTGAACCGGACCCACTGCTGCCGACTGCTGCCCTGCAGGCCCAGTAGGACTTTGCCTGGCTGCTGCCGTCTGCGGCCCTGCAGGCCCAGAGGCAGTACTTGCTCCAGTTGGCTGTAGAGACATCACAAATTAGTTTGCATATTGATACACACACACACACACACTTTTTGAGTCTTGAATTGACCAGCGTTACCTTCTGAGTGTGGAATCCACAAACACACGCCCTTACTAGACCAAACAAAGACCTCTGTCCTTGTGTCTGCATTGGACATTTTTCAATCTAGAAATAAAAGTTATACAATTGTTTGAGTTTTCATTTTCGTATGTGTAGTCACAGAGATATGATGTAACTGATTTGCTTTTTACATTTGGATTTCCTTGTGGGAACATTGCCTTTTATCCTATTTAATACATGTTATAATGACTTAATAACAATAAATACATTATACTGTGCCATGTATATAGTCATACCCTTTGATACAGCTCGTACCACTTCTTCTGCCTTGGTGCTGGCTTGTTCCCACCCCCGGCAGGCCAGGATCCAGTGCTGGCAAACTTTCTCAAACGTGCCAACCATTCTGATTCTGACATTGCCTTGTGTGACTTCACAGATTTTGCCTTTGGTGACATAGTAATTGCACATTGTTTTTAATGAATGAAAATAACATAAATCCATGAAGAGCAGACCATCTTCCCTGTAATAGTATTAGCCCTATTCTCCACACAGGTGAACCCCCCTCCTCACCACTGTCTCCCTTTCCTGCCATTACCTGTACAACCTCTCAATATTTTGTTTATACATCTGAATTTAAGCGATTGTGCATAAAATACTCTTATTCACAGTCAAAACATTTCGTTATCATTCATTCATAGCCCACGTAAAAGCACCCTTAATATAGTTAACGTTATTTGACGAGGACTAGCGTAATTCCAGTACAGATATCAGAGTGATTATAAGATAGCTATATAGCTAAATAAATCGAAATGACAACAACGGGAATAATTACTTCAATACTTCAATACTTCAAGTTATATTGTACAAGACTAACAGATTATATTAGCAGACCAAAGGCATGAGCAAAAGCGAAATTGCAGTCAGAGAAAGCAGCTTAGGTAAAAAGCTAGCTAAACCAAGGGGAAATGACTTCAATAATTAAAGTAAATACGATCTGCAGGTATACGACTTTTGTTATTGTCATGCATTTAAAAATTAATTGTATGCATCTATGTCGCCAAAAGCAACATCTCTAAAATATAGCGACATTTTAGTCAGATAAATTATAGCGTTTTAAACGTAGAAAGCTAGCTATACACAAAACAATTATCCCATTCAGCAGTGTAGTTAATGTGTAAATACTCACCATGTCGACAAATTTCCTCGGTTTATTTAACTTGATACAGCTTTAGAGGGAGGATTGCTTCCTTGAAGTTGTTTGAATTACGGACGCATCTTCTGGCTATTTGAGCTATCCAGAGGTTTGCATTTTCGATTTGCCCGCCCCCCCCTCCAGGTCCAGCGTCAGCTAAGTGACGTCGCCTGACGTCGCGCTCCAGCATTTCTGCCGTGCGTGCTGCCCGACGGCGCTCTCCAGGATTTCTGCCGTGATTGGTCAATTGTTATCAACTCTGCAAACTGGTGCGAACGTGATTGGCCAAATCTTTTCAGAATCTTTTCAGGTCTAAAAAAAATTAGCCGGTCGTGTAGTCGGCAGCTGTGGCTGAAGCTGGGGCCCATAAGGCCATCTAAGAGGGGGGGGGAGAAAAAAGAGGGGGAAGAAGGAAAAAGGGAGAAAAGAGAGGAGAAAAGAAGAGAGGAGGAAGGAGGAAGAAAATGTGGGTGTTTCTGCATCCATACCTATCTGAGAAATGCATTTCTAACTGCTTTAACAATATTTGGACCCACAACTGGTTTTGTCTGCAGACGGGATACGAACCTACGATTTGGGAATTATGAGTTCCGTTTTTTTCACATCCTCTCCGCGGATATTTATATCAAATTAAGAGCTCCATAAGTGCATTTCCCATAACTTACAGAACACATAAAATTAGTATAATTGACACAATAGGATACAAATCAGCAACATAAAAAACTATTAATGAGAACACAAAATTCAACAACCCCACTATATTTCTATCTAAATTTAAACAATTGTCTCATACAAATACATTTGTGTTCTTTATGTGTAATAATTATTTATTTCTTCTCCCACATACCTGAAGAACCAGAATGTCCACTGCCAAGGGATCATCGCATGCAGATCTTTCCATAATTCAGTGTCTATCATTTGTATTGACTAGTTAATAACATGCAATGTTACTTTTATTAATGTTGTCCTTGGCATCATCCCCGTATATTATTTTTCATCATCATCATTATTATTATTATCATAATTGTTTTTATTGTAATCTGTGTGCTGTTTTAACACACATTGTCATTGAAAAACCCCCTTGTACAGCAACACTCAGGTCATAGACAACACTCAGAATCAGAAATGGTTATACAAATGTTTATTTGCCACAAGGAGACTGGATACAAGACTGTAGGCACAGAGCCACCGTACATAGAACCCCACTAGGCGATAGGCATAAACACCACTAATAGCCAACCATGTATAACATAAAAGCATCCACACAATATCCACACAAAAGCATGATACCGCCTTCCCCCCAAAAGGTATTATCAGTTTGCAATACTAAAACCACGCCCCACATATAAAATCCACAGAAAAAAAAAACACAGCAATAGTGTCCAACACCAAAGAGGAGTTATCCAAATCCAGTATACAATCCACACAGCAAGTCGCTACCAGCCAGTGTGGCAGGGACCCGCTTTGCCACTTTCAAGCATGGAGATGGATCTGCGTTGACCCCAGTGGCGGACCTACCATTAAGGCGAACTAGGCAACTGCCTTAGGCCCTCACCCAGCAGAAAGCCCACGATAAATTGCCCACCCAGGCACTGATGGGACGGCCTAAGTCCATAACCAACCGGCCCTCCCGCAGATATCGTCGGTTGCGACAGTTTTCCTTGCTTAAGCGAATACATTATATACCTGTCATGATAACCAACGGGATTCACTGTCTGCTATTTATACTACTCCTAGTGACCTGTATTCACACTCATGGTTACTATTGTCTTACTATTTTCTAATCTCCGCCGTCAGTCTTACTATGTTTATTTGTTATTAAATGTTAATCACTCTAGCCTAATACTTGCATGTCTCGCTCGTAGACACCTTTAACACCCCTACACACACACACACACACACACACACATAATCACACACCCAGCATGCAACACTACCATTACCACTGATGTTTACACCCCATCTTATGTTCTGTTCTGTTCATTTCTACAACAAAGTTCAAACCAGTGGCGGCGGACCTTAAGGGCGATTGTGGCGACGAACTGCTTTCAGGAAAAGGAGATTTTTTTCTCTGTCGGCGTACTAATTAAGATAAATTGACAACAAAACAATTAGGACTTCCTACACCAAATGTATCGATTCAACAGGTTTCTATAAAGGGTGGAACCCTACATCCAAGAATTGGAACGAAAGAAAATCATGGCTAGCACGCTGTGAAGTGGCTAACGCGGTCTGTATTTCTTTATTTGTAGGCTACCGCTGTCACTTTTCATAGGTTGTACAGTGTGAATGTTCGCTTTTTGCCCTAACACTGAGTTATTTTCTTTGTGAAGACTTAGTTAGCTTTTGTAAGCCAATACTTTCGAGATCAGTCAATAAATATAGTTGGTTTTGACTTATATGTTGCCCCCTTCTTTACGTTGTTACTGGACATTTATGTGTCCTGTAAAGCTATGTTGCATCATACAACATTTGAGACATGTGGATAATGAAAAAGTGGGATAATTTAATGCGGAGCCAAATCATGTTTGCTTATGAAGGCTCCTGAATGCAACTTTCTTCCATATAACTAGCTACTGTAGCTATGTAGGTAGAGGGGAAATATTTTGATTGTGTGCTGCCATCTACTATACAAAAAGGTATTGCTGTATGAGTTAATCAGCCTACAAAAAAAATTATATTGCTTAATGTAGGTCGCCCTAATCATTATCAAAAAAATTGTGTACTCTTTCTCTGCTGACATTTATTCCTAAAGGCTCTGTAGTTATACATATAGGCCTAACCATCTGATACTAGCCCAGAGTTAAGCATATTCATCTAGCAAACTATAGGCCCTACCTTCCTTGGAGTGTTACAATAGCCAGTATCATTTTATTCCATATGTCCATCCAGGCAAATTTGTGGATCCAAATGTTATTAAAAAACATATATAGGCACTTCCGGCGGACGCCATGTTGAGAACACACGCGTAAAGTTACTCTCTGTTTCAATCCTTTTTCAAAAGTACCCCGTTACCAAAATTCATCTATTTTCTGTATAGAAGACGCAAGTAATGTCAGGGGGGAAATCACTGAGAAGCCAGAATTCAAAAACGAAATCATCTTCCTCCCAAAATGATGAGAAAATCTCCGATAAAGAAACCGCCTCAGATTCCGAGGGTCAACTGCTTCGAAAAATGACTTCTATCACTGAAGACCTCAAGGACTTTAAAAAAGACATAAAGTCAGCTATCTCGGACCTAAAGGGAGAACTGAAAGCAGACCTACGAGGTGAGCTAACAGCATTCAAACAAGATCTCGACCTAAAGCTAACAGAGCTAGGCACTACTCTTCAGACCCAAGGCCATGCTATCTCTGAAATGCAGGAACGTGTCTCAGAACTGGAGGAGAATAACGTCTTAACTAAAGATTCCCTACTGTTCCTTTTAAAAGAGAGACGTCGACTGCAGGATAAAGTAACCGACCTAGAGAGTAGGTCCAGACGTTGTAATATTCGGATCTATGGTGTGCCCGAAGACGTCGAAGGAGATTCAATGGTGAAGTTTCTAAACCAGCTTTTGGCTGACGAGCTCACGCTACCAGAGGGAATGTCCCTACAGATTCAACGGGCTCACAGGGCTTCAGCACAGAAACCAGACCCCGAGTCTCCCCCGCGATCCATTGTGGTATGCTTTCAACAATTTAAGGTTAAAGACGTGGTCTTAGCACTGGCATGGAAGAAAAAAATCTATATAACAGAACATTTAATCTCTTTCGACCATGACTACGCATCGGAAGTCGTTGAGAAACGAAGGGCTTATGCTGGTGTCAAGAAAGCGTTGAAGGAGAAAGGCATTCGCTTCCAAACGCCATTCACGAAAATTCGAGTTTACTGGGCCAACGGTACGGAGACTTACAAAGACGCGCAGGAGGCGATAGCAGAGTTGAGAGCGAGAGGATTTGAGGTGACCAAGCAAAGAGCCGATCCTGGATCCAGCTTGGAGGGAAATATAAAGAACACTTTCCGATGGCAACGAGAAAACACCAGAGGTAAAGGCGATCTCGAGGCGAGAACAAGAGAGAAACTCCAGGAATTTAGAAGAACATCTCAACAATCTCAGGACTGAAAGTAGGCCTACTAAGGTATGAGACGGTCAGTTTGAGAACATGCTCGTTACTGCCCGATGATTATGCTTCAAAGGCGGCAGGCATTATTATCACAAATCGGATTGAACAGAGTTAACTTTAATTTTTTTGCTATGTTGGACTTATCTAGAGGTTACGGATTGCTTTTCGTCTTTCCACCACTAGGGAGGGCCCTGCCCTTTTTGTGGGGTTCCTTTTCCCTCCACTCCTTTCCAACAGGGAACCTGGGGTCACTGATTCCCCCATTTTTGGAAGTCACTGGACTTTTGTTGTTGTTCAATGTTTTCTGTTTCTGTTATGTTTGTTTAAAGTTGATAGGGGAGATTATTTTGTTAGAGTGTGAAGAAAATGCACCACCAAGGAGGGGTCATTTTGTGTTTAGTAGACATATGCAAGGTATAGGATCAAGCAGTATACTATTATGGTCAATATAATTTCTTTTAATGTAAATGGGCTTCTCAGCCCTGGTAAACGCAACAAAATTCTCTCAAAACTCAAGAAAGAGAACATCGAAATAGCTTTCCTGCAAGAAACCCATATGACTGAAGTAGATCACCAAAAGCTTAAAAGGTACGGTTTCAAACACGTCTTCTCATCTTCTAATGGATCTAAGCATAATAGAGGGGTAGCCATTTTGATCTCTGGAAGGGTGACATATGAACACCTATCTACTATTAAAGACAGAGAAGGTAGATTTATACTAATCAAAGGGAAGGTTAATGGGACTTACTTTACTCTATATAATGTATACATCCCCCCAGGCTCTAATTCCGATTTTTACCAAAAAATACTAGATAAAGCTGTGACTGAGTCACAGGGAATTTTAGTATGAGGGGGCGATTTCAACATCACTTTGAATCCGTCTCTTGATTCCTCAAACACCCGATCATCTCAGCCCAAGAAGCTAACTAAAAAGATTACTAATACAATTTCAGAGGTGGGCTTGACTGATGTATGGAGGTTTTTTAATCCATCAGTTAGGGACTACACCCATTTCTCATCTCCACATTCCTCCTACTCAAGAATCGACTATTTTCTTATATTTGGGAGAGATGTTAGTAGAGTGCAAGGCTGTCGTATTGGAAGTCTTGATCTTTCAGACCACTGTCCAGTGTATATGACGGTGACTGATGAGTGCAGGTTTAAACCAGGTCATTGGAAACTTAACTCCACTATATTGAACAAAGACAGGTTAGAACAATTTAGTAAGGACATTATGGATTACATAAAAGATAATGATAATGATGAAGTCTCCCCTCCTATTCTGTGGGATGCTTGTAAAGCAGTAATGAGAGGAAAGGTTATAGCAACAACCTCCTTCTTGAAGAAGCAAAGGTCAAAGAGACTCAATGATCTCCAGTTAGAATTGAAAAAGTTGGAACTTGAGCATAAGCTCTCACTTAATCCAGGCACTGAAACGAAAATGAAGAAGATAAGGAACCAAATAAATGAAATATTCAGACTAGAAATACAAAAGAAACTTATGTACACAAAACAAACATATTATGAGGGTGGAGGTAAATACGCAAAATTATTGGCTTACAAATTAAAAAAGCAAGAGGCAGATAACACAATATATAAAATAAGGGATCCAGAGACCAAAAACATTCTTCAGGAAACGGAGGAAATTAAAAACTGTTTCAAAGACTACTATGAAAAATTATACTCACAACCTCAAGTACACAGTGACGACAAATTAGAATCAATGCTTCAAACATTAGATCTACCAACCTTGACAGATGACCAAAATTCAGCTTTGAAGATACCCATATCTGAAGAAGAGCTTGCCTCAGCTATCACTAGATTAAGAGCTCATAAATCTCCCGGCGCCGATGGATTTAATTCATGCTGGTACAAGGGGCTGAGGGAGGCACTGACCCCCATTCTGCTTAAAACATTTAACTGGGTCATTGAAAAGGGTGAAATTCCTAAATCTTGGAGGGAGGCCACCATCTCCGTCATACCAAAGGGAGGAAAAGACAAGCTAAATTGTTCTAGTTACAGACCAATTAGTGTGCTAAACGTTGACTACAAACTGTTTGCTTCAATCATCTCCAAAAGACTAGAGAAAGTTTTGCCTAACATAATTAACATGGACCAAACCGGTTTTGTAACGACACGCCAGACCCATGACAACATTAGACGATCTCTACATATTATCAGACATATAAACCAGAACAAAATAGAGGCCATGCTGATCAGCATTGACGCACAAAAGGCATTTGATTCTGTAAGATGGAAATTCCTCTTCAAAGTTATGGAGAAATTTGGTTTCAACAAGAGAATAATTAAGACACTAGAAGCTCTTTACACCAAACCAGAAGCTAGATTAAAAATAAATGGAGGACTTAGTGATTCTTTCCAATTGGAGAGGTCCACAAGGCAAGGCTGCCCGCTAAGTCCACTTCTGTTTGCCATCTTTATAGAACCTTTAGCCCAGTGGATCAGACAAAACAACCTCATTACAGGAGTTCAATTGGAGGCAGGTGAGCAGAAACTGGCTCTCTTTGCCGATGATATCCTTATCTATCTGACCAACCCTACTAACTCCCTACCAAATCTGATGTCCATTATGGAAGAATATGGATCATATTCAGGATACAAAGTTAATAAGCAAAAAACACAAGTCCTCAACTTCCACTATAATCCACCTCATTATCTCCGCTCAAGGTATCAACTTGACTGGGATAAGAAATGCATAAAATACCTTGGAATCTTTATGCCTTCAGACTTATCCAGAATACAGGAAATTAATTATGGGCCACTTAAGAAGGTGATTTTGGATGATATAAATAGATGGAGCTCGATCCCTTACTTGAGTATATATTCACGTATAGACTCAATTAAAATGAATATACTGCCAAGACTGCTGTATATATTTCAATCCATACCTGTTGAGAAACCTGAATATTACTTTAGGGAATGGGATAAACATCTAAGCAGATTCATCTGGGCAGGGAAAAAACCCAGAGTAAGGTTCAAAACACTCAAGCTGTCTAAGGACAGGGGTGGACTAGCTCTCCCATGTCTATTATGCTTAGGTTTTTAGTCGGATGGTGTACACCCAGTTATAGATCTAGGTGGAAGGAAATAGAATGCTCAATGGGAGGGAGATATCCAACGAGTATGTTAATTGGGGATTGTTCACTAATTAACCACCTTTCTGATCCCAGTAACCCCTGGATATCTTGCTCCCTGGGGATATGGAACAATATAACCAAACGACAACACCTGAGAGACAGGATGGGTATCTTCAAATGGTTTGCCTACGACTCTGAGTTTAAACCCAGTATACATGACAAACGATTTCTTATGTGGAACAACAAAGGTCTTACAACATACAGCTCTTTAATAAAAGAAGATCGGGTGCTGAGTTTTCAGGAGCTGAAAGACAGATTTGGGTTAGAAAATCAAGATAATTTTAGATACCTGCAAATCAGAGATTTTATCAATAAATCTTTTATAAGGAAAGAGAAAGAGCCTAATAAAAACACTGTTATTGACATCTTTTTGAAAGCATGTGAAGATGCTTTTTACAAGAAAACTATTTCCAGACTATATGTTGCTCTTCAAGCCTTAACAGGAGTCAATACAATGCCAATTAAATCAAGGTGGGAAAAGGAGAGTAATTTACAACTATCAGAGAAAGAGTGGGAAAGGATCTGTACTCAACAATGGAGGATGACAAGTTCACCCACTTGGAGATTCTTTAGTTGGAAAAACATTATTAGATTCTTTTCCACGCCAGCTCAAAAGGCAAAATATTCTACTCAAACTATCTGCTGGAGATGTTGTGGATGTATTGTGGCAGATCACTTTCACATTTTTTGGAATTGTACCTCTGTGGCTCCTTTCTGGACAAGTGTCCACAACCATTTAGAATTAGCTTTCAATATAGGACTTAACTATGATTTCAAAACATTATATCTCTGTGACTTTGAGGAGCTTCAATGTGGAAAAGTGGTGAAATATTTGTTGAGAGTACTATTAGTAGCGGCCAAAAAGGCCATGACAAGAAAATGGCTTCAGAAGGCCCCACCAACTGTTGATGACTGGATTGATGTGGTGTATGATATATATAATATGGAGAGAGTAACTTTCACACTGAGGACTCAATATGACAAGTTTTATGAAAATTGGTCAAGTTGGTTGTATTATGTGTTAACAATAAGACCAGACTTTGTGTAATTATAGTACTACAGGCTACTGCTCCTCCTCCTGATGTGGTTTTTGTTCTCTATTGGATTTGAATTTGACTAACTCTTCTAAGATAAGAGATGTACATTTGGAAACTCCCCTGGTTCATTCTCTGTATCTGTGCTTTTTATTTATTTTTTATTTTTTTCTTGTTTTGTTTGTCCTTTGGTTTTACGTTTATGTCATGTGGTTTTGTTGTATTTGTAAAATGGAAAAACTTAATAAACAGTAAATTACAAAAAAAAAAACATATATAATGTTATTTCTTTGTAATCATCCAAAATTATGTGAAGTGTATGGGTATTTTGCATACATTGAGCGGGCAACGCGCCGTATATTAAGTGGGCCGCTCTGACAGACAACTCCCAGGGCCACTTTTTCCCCCCAGTCCGCCCCTGCTTTGAGGTGGCCCTTTTTTTTTTGCATTAAAAGGACGGATGAAGAGGGCCCCTGGCTATGTTTTCGCCTTAGGCCCCCAAATGACTAGGTCCGCCACTGGTTGACCCGTCCACCAGGAACGCTCCCCAATAGCACTACGATGATGCGCAGCTCTCCCCCCACGAGGAATTTACAACTACAAAGGGACACAATACAAACAAACAAACACTTAGAGCAGCCCACATGCCATTCAGTTGGGAGAACCAGTGACAAACCAAATGACCAGTGTGGTGGAAGTAAGAACCTCCCTTTTGCCTGGCAGCTGGAGGTTGTTGAGCAGTGTGTGAGTGTGTGTGTGCATGTGTTCTAAATGCATCTCTGTCTTTGTGTAGAGAGTTGAGGTGTGCGTGTGTACCTGCCTCTGTGTTTGTGTGCGTCTGTGTGTCGTTCCTGCATGTGCCGGTCTTCCTGTGACTGTGCGGCATGCTTGGGTGCCTGCTTGTGTCTGCGTGGCTCTCCTGCCTTTACCTCCGCGGCGTGCCTGCCTGTGTCTGCGTGGCTCTCCTGCCTTTACCTCCGCGGCGTGCCTGCGTGGCGTGCCTGCCTATGCCTGCGCGGCGTGCCTGCAAGCCTGCCTGCATGCGTACACCTGGGTGTGTATCTGTGTGTGTTCGGTGCCTGTGTGCGTCAGTTTGTGCGTGCGTGTCTGCCTACCTGCATCTGTCTGTGCATGCCCGGTGGTGGGTGTCTGTGCGTCCTGGCCTGCATGTGCCTGCCTAACTGTGACTGCGCAGCGTGCGTGTCTGCCTGCCTGTGTCTGTGTGGCTCTCCTGCCTGTGCCTACGCGGCGTGCCTGCCTGTGCCTACGCGGCGTGCCTGCCTGTGTCTGCGCGGCGGGCCTGCAAGCCTGCCTGAATGCGTACACCTGGGTGTGGGTGTGTATCTGCGTGTGCTCGGTGCCTGTGCGCATCTGTTTGTGCGTGCGTGTCTGCCCACCTGCATATGTCTGTGCGTGCCCGCTTGTGGGTGTCTGTGCATCCTGGCCTGTATATGTGCGTGCGTGTGTCTGAGCGTGTGTGCATGTTATACCTGCATCTATGTCTTGTAGGCCTTCTCTGTCTAGAGTCTGAAGCACTTCCCCGGACAGCCTCTGGCTCTCCCTGCCTTCTGCTGGGCTGATGCTTTACAGAGACTGTCAGCAGCAACGACTCCACCCCGATACGGGGGTTTGACACCTGTAAACACAGACACACACACATTCAATTAGTTCCCTTGATATGAACTAAAGAGGCAGGAGGCAACAACAACTCCAAATAAACTTGGTAGGTGTGTTACCTTCCTGCCAATGACAATCCACTCTGTGTCTGCCATCTCCTCGTGTGACTTTAAAGATGTTGCCTTTGGTGACATATGCATGCACATTGTTTTTAATGCATGACAATAACATAAATGCAGGAACATGAAGAGCAGACCATCTACCTTGTTATATTAATAACCCTATGAAAAACACAGTGGTGGCAAAAGCCACATAGGCTATACTTTGTCCATGTTTGAAACACAGCTCATGAATTAACCACACTACATATTACTAACAGATAACATAAGCAAAGGATTTGCTGATGAGAACGAGTGAAATTCCATGACATCAACAGTGAGAGTAGCTACCTAAACATGTGTAAAAGAGACTGTATTCATATGACTACCTCCCAATAAATTTGTTTATACATCTGAATTGAAACGATCGTGTAGAAAATACTGATTCACAGTCCAAACATTCTCATTCATTCATAGCACTCGTAGCTAAAAGCCTCCTTAATATAGCTTACTTCCAGTAAGATAAGGGAGTGTTTGTAACTTAGCTATATGGCTAAATACATCGATACGACAACATAAAACAACAGTGATTGTAGAAACCTAAACATTTGTAAAAGAGCCTGTATTCATATGACTACCTCCCAATACATTATTTTATACATCTGAATTTAAACGATCGTGAAGAAAATACTGATTCACAGTCCAAACATTCTCATTCTCATTCATAGCCCTCATAAGCCCCCATAATATAGCGAACTTCCAGTCATAAGGTAGTGTTTGTAAAGTAGCTAGATGGCTAAATACATGGATACGACAACATAAAACAACGGGTGAAATGAATTATAACTTAAGTTATATCATACAACACTAACAATTAACATTAGCAATGGAAACGCTGATGAGAACTAATGAAATTCCAGTCCGATAACAGAGTGTTTGTAGCGAAATTCCAGTCGGATAACCAAGAGTGTTTTTTAAGGTTGAAAGCTAGCTAAACATTAGAGGTTAAATTGGTTCAGTATCTAACAGCAGTGTGTTCAAATGTGTTAATACTCACCAGGTCAAGATAATCTGCCTCGGTTGATTGCCCGTAGTTTAACTTCACTCTTTGAATTACCTGCACGTAGCGTAAACAATGTGACGTCGCCCCTCCAGCATTTCTCCTGACGTTTCTCTGCAGGATTTCTGTCGTGATTGGTCAATTGTTCTCAACTCTGCAAACTGGTGTGAACGTGATTGGCCAAATCTTTTCAGAATCTTTTCAGGTCCAAAAAAAATTAGCCGGTCGTGTAGTCGGCAGCTGGGGCTGGTAACCGGAGGGTGTCCGGTTCGATCCCTGACCAGAAGGAAAAATGAGAAAATTACTAATTTTTCAGCTTTTTGCTGGTTTTTATATGGTTAAAAAGGGACGTTTGGGTAGGGACAATTGGGAACATAACTGACATCTGAGGCACTTTTGGGACATTGGGGTTTCGGAGAATAGTGCATGTTCGTCGGACTGACTATTTTGGCTCGGGGGGGTCTACCATGGAGCTCGCGCCACTACCCCCAACTTTTTGGGACAATTGACTGACATTTGATTAGAATAAAAACCACAGTAACAGTGACTCTCTTAAGGTAAAGTAACAGTGACTCTCTTAAGGTTTATATTTTGCTGGTTTAACCGGCCGGGTTGGGAGTTCTTTCTGTGGGGCAGCCGTGGCCTACTGGTTAGGGTTTAGGGCTGGTAACCGGAGGGTTGCCGGTTCGATCCCCATTGGGACATTTGGGTAGGGACAGTTGGGTTAGGACAATTGGGAACATAACTAACATTTGAGGCACTTTCGGGACATTTGGGTTAGGACGTTTGGGAACAAGCCTTGCCCGCTTTGCGACATAGTCCGATCTCGAGACAATCGGACATTGCCTCATGAAAAAAGCTTAAATCAAAAATCTTGGTCGCAAAAAATTCCAAGGGAATAGGGAGGAGACGAAAATGTTGTGAGAAATGCTTGGAACCTGTACCATCACGGTAGCATAGCGGGTAGGGTACAGCACTACGAACGTGAGAAGCAACGGTTCAAAACCCGTTAAGTGCAAGATATACAATATCACCTGAAAGCCACCGGTTCGATACCCGCAACAGGCACTCTTGTCCCAGGTTACTGAATAGCTCCCCTTGTATCAGAATAAACCTGACTCTCTATGAACACAAGTCATTCTTTATTCCCTACGAATCACCCACACTGGATCCTCCTCCCCATTCAATAATTTATTATTTGGAGGCTAAAACTTTTTTGTGCTGAAAGGCAGCTTACTATTTATAATTTAGTTGTACTTAATATGTATAATGTTGCTGGCAACCGTGTTATTAAAGCAATAAGGTACTCGACAGTTGGGTTAGGACAATTGGGAACATAACTGACATTTGAGGCACTTTCGTGACATTTGGGTTAGGACGTTTGGGAACATAAATGACATTTGATAACTATAAATACAAAACCTAAATTTCTGATGAATGAAAGTATTGATGAACCTGAAA
>NC_137918.1:580000-597500 GCF_963457725.1 Sprattus sprattus
TCGGAACTACGACGGTATGTGATCGTCTTCGAACCTCCGACTTTCGTTCTTGATTAATGAAAACATTCTTGGCAAATGATTTCGCTTTCGTCCGTCTTGCGCCGGTCCAAGAATTTCACCTCTAGCGGCGCAATACGAATGCCCCTGGCCGTCCCTCTTAATCATGGCCCTGGTTCCGAAAACCCACAAAATAGAACCGGAGTCCTATTCCATTATTCCTAGCTGCGGTATTCAGGCGTGCTGCGGCCTGCTTTGAACACTCTAATTTTTTCAAAGTAAACGCTCCGGGCCCCGTCGGACACCCAGTTAAGGGCATCCGCACTGCAAAAAATGCCCCTCTAGATTTAAGACAAATAATTACATATTTAAGCAGGATTTTGATTAAAACAAGCAAATTTGGCTGCCAGTGCGTTGAGCAAATTTGGCTTGTTAAGATTTCTTAAAATAAGACCATTACTCCAAAAGCACAGAATGTCCTGAAATAAGACTACTTCCACTCATTTCAAGACATGTAGTTACCTCAAAATAAGCCTGATTTCACTCAAATCTAGTGAACTTCTGAGGCATTAGTACTTGAAATAAGAGACAATTCAAGCACAGAATGTCCTGAAATAAGACTAATTCTACTTATTTCAACCCATGCAGTTACCTCAAAATAAGCCTAATGTCACTCAAATCTAGTGATCTTCTGAGGCATTAGTACTTGAAATAAGAAACAATTCAGGCTTCTACATAAGACCACAAAATCTTAAAATAAGAGTAAAATTTAGACTGACAACACTGATTTCAAATCATATAGTAACTTCCAAAGAAGTCTGTCATCACTCAAACCTGGAGTACGTCTAAAGCTTTAAGTTACTTCAAATCAGACCAATAGCTCTTAAAATCATGGAAACATTTCACAACATATTATTTATCACTGTTTTATTACCCTGTTAATGAAGAAAACCAATAACAGGTATTGACAATAATGAACAATATTAAGCATCAGAATGCTTAAATGTACTTAATTACATATTACACATAATGATTTTAGTTAACTGTCAGACATAAGGTACATTGACATCTAACATATACGATAACAATTCAGCAACACATCAAACAGTCGGAAATCATCCAACAGCCAACAAATCATTAACAAATTTAGCTGGAAATACATTGGACATTGTGTTACTGTGTGCTGTCCTGACCTCCAGACATATAGAGAAAGAGATAGAGGGGGGGTGGGGCATAGAAAAGAGTGACATACAGAGAGAGGTTGACAAAGAGGAGAGGGAGAGACAGACTAGGTTTGGATGAATTCTTGCCGGTTAGCAAGCACCTTTTTATATGTTGTCATCTTTTCACTCTCGTCAATAGAATCTTTCAGTACATCTGTTTGTATTATGGACAATAGCGTAGCAATTCACTTGGAATAGGTGAACTGGCACACATAGCAACATCCCATCAGTATCATGAGGGACTCCGGAAGCATGTCCCTTGGCAAGGTCGTCAGTGGGGTATTGCTTACCGGCGGAAGCACATTGTTGGAGTCGATGATGAAGACAGGACTGCTAAGCGGCCTTTTACGCAAGAAGACATTGGGGTCCTCAGATGGCTGGAAGCAACAAATTGGGGGAGGGGGGCAGAATGAAGTTAAACCAAACACATGAAATTCACAAATGAAACCATTATGTACTGACACTAAAACCCACCTCAAGGACATTGTGTAGTGCCTCACTTGCTGACTTGAGTTTTCTTGGAGGGACGGCTGAGGAAGGGAACATTTTTAGGAGAACCTCCAACAAGGCAATGATCTGTGCAGCTGCAAACAAAGGGGTAAGAGTGAATCAGCAATATTTATGATGTCTCTGAAACTATGGATACTTAAGAGCACTGAGGATTCAAGGAAAAGAGTGGAAGCATATCGGCTATGTGGCGATAATGACCAGGAAAACATGCATAGCCAGTATAGCCACAATCTTTGGCTTTATCTATACAACCATCTTCTATCATATCTACTATTATAGACTTACCTTCCAGAAGTTACTGTGTTGTCATGTCCAATTGCTCCATCTGTAATTTAAAGAAAAGGGTTCTTACTCTTTCAGAAAGAAAAAAATCTTGAACTTCATGTCAAAGCTTCTGTCAGTGTGGGGGATCCTTAATATAGAGTAGCTAGCCAGCTAAGAGCTAACTGCAGCTACTAGCTATTATATCACCAACATTCACACTAAATGAGTCCTCTAAACTTGCTTACTTTTCACAGACAAGACTAATAGGGACACTTTCTGACATTGTATTACCTGGCACTAGTTAAAAACATACGTTAGCTCAGTCGAAATGTGCTTCAATTGAATTTAATGTGCTAGGTTAGCCGTCTTAGCTAACGCCAACTGTGCTAGCTTTGTTTGCTAAAAAGTTTATAACTTCAACCAGAGGTCTTGGTCATTTACGATACATTTTGGTTTTCAATATCGCTGACGAATTACCAAAGTAGGCAGAAGTTAAATTATGTGAGCTTACCTTTAGGTTTTGAAGTAGAAAGGCACGATGTTTTCTTCAGCTGTTGTACTTGCTTCAGTTCACATCACTGGCATGCAGCCTCAGAGACGTTTTGAGATGTGTTCGAGTGAATCCGATCGTGCCACCAAGTTTGAGGAAAACTTGTGGTTTATGACGACACTTCTGACTGAGCATCTTGTGCTCAGTGGTAATCCACATGTATCTCAAGTATATTTGACTGTGTTTTTTAAGTGATTTAGGTCACTTGAACTACATGGTGCAATTAAGTGGTTGTTAAAACTCATATCTATTTGAAAATAACTTGAATTATGACCTTTAATCCGTTAAGAAAAAAACAAGCAAATTTATGCTTGAAATTAAACGTTTTCAACTTAAAATAAGACTCCCACACTTAAAGTGAATTATTTTAAGATCTAGTACTCAAATCTAGTTTAAAAGAACTCAAATTAAGTGCAAATGTGCTTATCAAGACAGCCCAAGTAATATTTGCTTGAAATAGGTAAAAATAAACTTACCAAGAAAGCACTAGGTAAGTACAATTTAGCTAGAAACAAGACCAACTAGATTTTTCATCTTAATATAAGAGTAATAACACTAGGTTAGAAAAGCATTTTTTGCAGTGCGGGGAGCGCTGGGAGACAGGGGTACGGGACAGACGGTAGCACGCCTCGCGGCGGACCACCAGCCCACTCCCGACATCAAACTACGAGCTTTTTAACTGCAGCAACTTTAAAATACGCTATTGGAGCTGGAATTACCGCGGCTGCTGGCACCAGACTTGCCCTCCAATGGGTCCTCACCCATGGGTTTAGGATACGCTCATTCCAATTACAGGGCCTCGAAAGAGACCTGTATTGTTATTTTTCGTCACTACCTCACCGTGTCGGTAATGGGTAATTTGCGCGCCTGCTTCCTTCCTTGGATGTGGTAGCCGTTTCTCAGGCTCCCTCTCCGGAATCGAACCCTGATTCCCCGTTACCCGTGGTCACCATGGTAGGCGCCGAAAGTACCATCGAAAGTTGATAGGGCAGACATTCGAAAGACACGTCGCCGCCGCCGAGGGCGCGCGATCTGCCCGAGGTTATCTAGAGTCACCAAAGCGGACTGGGGACCGAAGCCCCCGGATGGGTTTTTGGATCTGATAAATGCACGCATCCGCAGCCCCCCGTGAGGGGAGCCAGTCAGCGCTCGTTTGCATGTATTAGCTCTGGAATTGCCACAGTTATCCAAGTACGGGTGGGAGCGATCAAAGGAACCATAACTGATTTAATGAGCCATTCGCAGTTTCACTGTCACGCCGTGTGCACTTAGACCTGCATGGCTTAATCTTTGAGAGAAGCATATGTTACTGGCAGGATCAACCAGGTAGCTGTAGACAACCGGTGCAGAGCGGTGACCTCCCCGAAGGGAAGCCGCCACCCCCGTGGGAGTGTTGTGCATGCAGAGAGGTGTGGACCAACTCTGAGCGAGAGGGTACCGGGAGGACTCGGAGATAGCGTTTCAAGGCAGACCGGGGGGTTGGGGCGGTGAGTAGCCGGAGCCAACATCGCCTTTCCCGCCGCGGCCACCTGCTTCGGACGGCTCGGGTAGACGGGGCGTCTGAGTCTCGCTAGAGAGGGGTTCGGAGCGGTGACAGAGAGCTCCGTAGAGCCCTCGCCGTCCCCGGCCTGGAGGCTGACCGCGGTGGCGGGGAGGTGGGACCTGTGAGACAGGGTGCCTCCCCTGGCGGGTCAAGGTTTCCAATCGGTCAGAAGGTATAGGAGAGGAGAGGGAGGAGAGTGTGGTCAACAGTCCGCTTCAAACCGCTTGAAAATCGGACACTCAGAGGCTGAGTTACCTCTCGTGGAACTTTTTTTATTTTTCGTTCTGAGCCTAAGTCCACTTTTTTAGGGTGCTCTCGATTTCGCGCCGTCACCGGTGGCAAAACCTCTTACTGTGATCCTCCAGGCCTTAGGGGGATTTTCAGAAGGTGTCCGAGAATGGTGCATGGTCGTCGGACTGACCGTTTTCGGTCGGGAGGGTATTTTGTGGAGCCCTCGCCACCACCCTCAACTTTTTCGTACCCATGGTTAACCAAAACCCTACCCATGGTTAACCAAAATGGACTTAGAAAAAATCCACAGTTTTCAGACCTCCAGAGGGGTAGGACCCTGCTCAAAGGTGTCCGAGAATACTGCACCTTCAGCGGACATGCCATGAGCCTCTAGACCCCTCTATATCCTCCAGGAGGACCAGGATTTGAGGAACATGTGTCCGAGAACAGTGCACCTTCAGCGGACTGGCCCTGAGCAGCTACACCCCTGGTTACATCCTCCACAGGCACCAGGATGTGACAGAATGTGTCCGAGAATAGGTCACCTTCAGCGGACATGCCTTGAGCCTCTAGACCACTATATATCCTCCGGGAGAGGGAGGAGAGTGTGGTCAACAGTCCGCTTCAAACCGCTTGAAAATCGGACACTCAGAGGCTGAGCTACCTCTTTGTCGAACTTTTTTTATTTTTCGTTCTGAGCCTAAGTCCACTTTTTTAGGGTGCTCTCGATTTTGCGCCGTCACCCGGTGGTAAAACCTCTTTCTGTGATCCTCCAGGCCTTAGGGGGGTTTTCAGAAGGTGTCCAAGAAAGGTGCATGGTCGTCGGACTGACCGTTTTCGGTCGGGAGGGTATTTTGTGGAGCCTCCGCCACCACCCCCAACTTTTTCGTACCCATGGTTAACCAAAACCCTACCCATGGGTAACCAAAATGGACTTAGAAAAAATCCACAGTTTTCAGACCTCCAGAGGGGTAGGACCCTGCTCAAAGGTGTCCAAGAATACTGCACCTTCAGCGGACATGCCATGAGCCTCTAGACCCCTCTATATCCTCCAGGAGGACCAGGATTTGAGGAACATGTGTCCGAGAACCGTGCACCTTCAGCGGACTGGCCCTGAGCAGCTACACCCCTGGTTACATCCTCCAAAAGCACCAGGATGTGACAGAATGTGTCCGAGAATAGGTCACCTTCAGCGGACTGGCCATGTGCAGCTGCACCCCTAGTAACATCCTCCACAGGCACCAGGATGTGACAGAATGTGTCCGAGAATAGGTCACCTTCAGCGGACTGACCATGTGCAGCTACACCCCTAGTTACATCCTCCACAGGCACCAGGATGTGACAGAATGTGTCCGAGAATAGGTCACCTTCAGCGGACTGGCCATGTGCAGCTACACCCCTAGTTACATCCTCCACAGGCACCAGGATGTGAACATAATGTGTCCGAGGACAGAGCACCATGAGCAGCTACACCCCTGGTTACATCCTCCAAAAGCACCAGGATGTGACAGAATGTGTCCGAGAATAGGTCACCTTCAGCGGACTGGCCATGTGCAGCTGCACCCCTAGTAACATCCTCCACAGGCACCAAGATGTGACAGAATGTGTCCGAGAACAGTGCACCTTCAGCGGACTGGCCATGTGCAGCTACACCCCTAGTTACATCCTCCACAGGCACCAGGATGTGACAGAATGTGTCCGAGAATAGGTCACCTTCATCGGACTGGCCATGTGCAGCTACACCCCTAGTTACATCCTCCACAGGCACCAGGATGTGAACATAATGTTTCCGAGGACAGAGCACCATCAACGGACTCTTTACCAGCTTCGAGTCCCTTGTTTTCGACTTCCAGAGGCACCATAATGTCAAAACATGTGTCCGCCAAAGATGCACCATCAACGGACTCTCTGCGAGCTTCGAGTCCCTTGTTTTCGACTTCCAGATGCACCATAATGTCAAAAACATGTGCCCGAGAAAGATGCACCATCAACGGACTCTCTATGAGCTTCTGGGGCCTTGTTACAATCCTCCAGGAGACTTCTGAAAAGGAGCTCTCTAGTCCCGAGATGGTACCCGGTGGCAAAACCTCTTTTTGGCATCCTCCAGGCTTAAGGGGAATCCTCAGAGAGTGTCCGAAAAAAGTGCACTGTCGTCGGACTGACCGTTTTGGCTCGGGAGGGTAGGCCATGGAGCTCGCGCCAGCACCCCCAACTTTTTTTTACCCATGGTTAACCAGTAACTATGAGTCTCTTAAGGTTCCATAAGAGAGTCATACTATGACTCTTATGGAAAAGTAACTATGACTCTCTTAAGGTTTTCATTAGTCTCTTAAGGTTTTCACACACACCTCCCCAGACAGGCCTAAGAAGCCTGCTGTCTATTAAAGGTCCCCAAAGGTCAGAGAGACACCCAGACAGCTCCAAACACTGCCCAGTGTGTTGGTTCACTTACTGGGAGGCCCACAGACACACACACCTCCCCAGACAGGCCTAAGAAGCCTGCTGTCTATTAAAGGTCCCCAAAGGTCAGAGAGACACACAGAGAGCTCCCAGCACTGCCCAGTGTGTTGTGTTCACTTACTGGAAGGCCTACAGACACACACACCTCCCCAGACAGGCCTAAGAAGCCTGCTGTCTATTAAAGGTCCCCAAAGGTCAGAGAGACACACAGAGAGCTCCAAACACTGCCCAGTGTGTTGGGTTCACTTACTGGGAGGCCTACAGACACACACACCTCCCCAGACAGGCCTAAGAAGCCTGCTGTCTATTAAAGGTCCCCAGAGGTCAGAGAGACACACAGAGAGCTCCAAACACTGCCCAGTGTGTTGGGTTCACTTACTGGGAGGCCTACAGACACACACACCTCCCCAGACAGGCCTAATTAGCCTGCTGTCTATTAAAGGTCCCCAGAGGTCAGAGAGACACACAGAGAGCTCCAAACACTGCCCTGTGTACTGTATTAAGTCACAGCAAGCCCCAATGGCTCACACTTGTCTCCCTTTAGGCCCAAAAATTCTGCCTGCTATTAAAGGTCTCTGAGGGTCCCACAGACACACACAGAGCTCCCAGCACTGCCCAGCACTAACCCTAACCCCCAGTACTGCCCTCAGCCCCAGCCCACTTCCCCCAAACACAGTGAGCTTCTTGAGGCTCCCACAGACACACACAGAGCTCCCAGCACTGCTGGACGTCTAACTGAGGTCGCCATTGAATTCTAGATAGCTCGCTCCGTTTCTCGCTTGCCGCCACAGCCTTCAGACGATCAGTCATCAGCACAAGTTCGCCTCATGAAAACCGGAGATTCATACCGATCTGCCACGCCCCACTGTGTGGTGTGTTTGTTTAGTGTGTAGCGCAGTTGCACTACGGGGTGTTGAGCTGCTTATTATGTGTAGGTTTTTAAGGATGCAATGTGTCGAGCCTTATAGTCGAGCCTTCCTCTTGAGCCAGAGAGACCTATGTGACAAGGACCGAGTTGCTTCATGTGGGGTTCGATCCTACGATTTTCAGGTGGTTTCGTCGAAACTAACACCTTTAATGGGTGGTTTCACAGAGACTTGCCCTTCGCGGGGTTCGAACCTGTGCTTCTCAGGTACCTCAGCCACTAATATGCCTCTCCCCACTCATCCGGGGCAAATTCTCGCTAGAGAAGGGTTCGGCGCAGTGACAGAGAGCTCCGTAGAGCCCTCGGCGTCCCAGGCCTGGAAGCTGACCGCGGTGGCGGGGAGGTGGGACCTGTGAGACAGGGTGCCTCCCCTGGCGGGTCACGGTTTCCAATCGGTCAGAAGGTTTAGGAGAGGAGAGGGAGGAGAGTGTGGTCAACAGTCCGCTTCAAACCGCTTGAAAATCGGACACTCAGAGGCTGAGTTACCTCTTTGTGGAACTTTTTTTATTTTTCGTTCTGAGCCTAAGTCCACTTTTTTAGGGTGCTCTCGATTTCGCGCCGTCACCCGGTGGCAAAACCTCTTTCTGTGATCCTCCAGGCCTTAGGGGGATTTCCAGAAGGTGTCCGAGAAAGGTGCATGGTCGTCGGACTGACCGTTTTCGGTCGGGAGGGTATTTTGTGGAGCCTCCGCCACCACCCCCAACTTTTTCGTACCCATGGTTAACCAAAACCCTACCCATGGTTAACCAAAATGGACTTAGAAAAAATCCACAGTTTTCAGACCTCCAGAGGGGTAGGACCCTGCTCAAAGGTGTCCGAGAATACTGCACCTTCAGCGGACATGCCATGAGCCTCTAGACCCCTCTATATCCTCCAGGAGGACCAGGATTTGAGGAACATGTGTCCGAGAACAGTGCACCTTCAGCGGACTGGCCCTGAGCAGCTACACCCCTGGTTACATCCTCCACAGGCACCAGGATGTGACAGAATGTGTCCGAGAATAGGTCACCTTCAGCGGACATGCCTTGAGCCTCTAGACCCCTATATATCCTCCGGGAGAGGGAGGAGAGTGTGGTCAACAGTCCGCTTCAAACCGCTTGAAAATCGGACACTCAGAGGCTGAGTTACCTCTTTGTGGAACTTTTTTTATTTTTCGTTCTGAGTCTAAGTCCACTTTTTTAGGGTGCTCTCGATTTCGCGCCGTCACCCGGTGGCAAAACCTCTTTCTGTGATCCTCCAGGCCTTAGGGGGATTTTCAGAAGGTGTCCGAGAAAGGTGCATGGTCGTCGGACTGACCGTTTTCGGTCGGGAGGGTATTTTGTGGAGCCCTCGCCACCACCCCCATCTTTTTCGTACCCATGGTTAACCAAAACCCTACCCATGGTTAACCAAAATGGACTTAGAAAAAATCCAGAATATTCAGACCTCCAGAGGGGTAGGACCCTGCTCAAAGGTGTCCGAGAATACTGCACCTTCAGCGGACATGCCATGAGCCTCTAGACCCCTCTATATCCTCCAGGAGGACCAGGATTTGAGGAACATGTGTCCGAGAACAGTGCACCTTCAGCGGACTGGCCATGTGCAGCTACACCCCTAGTTACATCCTCCACAGGCACCAGGATGTGACAGAATGTGTCCGAGAATAGGTCACCTTCAGCGGACTGGCCATGTGCAGCTACACCCCTAGTTACATCCTCCACAGGCACCAGGATGTGAACATAATGTTTCCGAGGACAGAGCACCATCAACGGACTCTTTACCAGCTTCGAGTCCCTTGTTTTCGACTTCCAGAGGCACCATAATGTCAAAACATGTGTCCGCCAAAGATGCACCATCAACGGACTCTCTGCGAGCTTCGAGTCCCTTGTTTTCGACTTCCAGATGCACCATAATGTCAAAAACATGTGCCCGAGAAAGATGCACCATCAACGGACTCTCTATGAGCTTCTGGGGCCTTGTTACAATCCTCCAGGAGGCTTCTGAAAAGGAGCTCTCTAGTCCCGAGATGGTACCCGGTGGCAAAACCTCTTTTTGGCATCCTCCAGGCTTAAGGGGAATCCTCAGAGAGTGTCCGAAAAAAGTGCACTGTCGTCGGACTGACCGTTTTGGCTCGGGAGGGTAGGCCATGGAGCTCGCGCCAGCACCCCCAACTTTTTTTTACCCATGGTTAACCAGTAACTATGAGTCTCTTAAGGTTCCATAAGAGAGTCATACTATGACTCTTATGGAAAAGTTACTCTGACTCTCTTAAGGTTTTCATTAGTCTCTTAAGGTTTTCACACACACCTCCCCAGACAGTCCTAAGAAGCCTGCTGTCTATTAAAGGTCCCCAAAGGTCAGAGAGACACCCAGACAGCTCCAAACACTGCCCAGTGTGTTGGTTCACTTACTGGGAGGCCCACAGACACACACACCTCCCCAGACAGGCCTAAGAAGCCTGCTGTCTATTAAAGGTCCCCAAAGGTCAGAGAGACACACAGACAGCTCTCAGCACTGCCCATTGTGTTGTGTTCACTTACTGGAAGGCCTACAGACACACACACCTCCCCAGACAGGCCTAAGAAGTCTGCTGTCTATTAAAGGTCCCCTAAGGTCAGAGAGACACACAGAGAGCTCCAAACACTGCCCAGTGTGTTGGGTTCACTTACTGGGAGGCCTACAGACACACACACACCTCCCCAGACAGGCCTAAGAAGCCTGCTGTCTATTAAAGGTCCCCAGAGGTCAGAGAGACACACAGAGAGCTCCAAACACTGCCCAGTGTGTTGGGTTCACTTACTGGGAGGCCTACAGACACACACACCTCCCCAGACAGGCCTAATTAGCCTGCTGTCTATTAAAGGTCCCCAGAGGTCAGAGAGACACACAGAGAGCTCCAAACACTGCCCTGTGTACTGTATTAAGTCACAGCAAGCCCCAATGGCTCACACTTGTCTCCCTTTAGGCCCAAAAATTCTGCCTGCTATTAAAGCTCTCTGAGGGTCCCACAGACACACACAGAGCTCCCAGCACTGCCCAGCACTAACCCTAACCCCCAGTACTGCCCTCAGCCCCAGCCCACTGCCCCCAAACACAGTGAGCTTCTTGAGGCTCCCACAGACACACAGAGAGCTCCCAGCACTGCTGGACGTCTAACTGAGGTCGCCATTGAATTCTAGATAGCTCGCTCCGTTTCTCGCTTGCCGCCACAGCCTTTAGACGATCAGTCATCAGCACAAGTTCGCCTCATGAAAACCGGAGATTCATACCGATCTGCCACGCCCCACTGTGTGGTGTGTTTGTTTAGTGTGTAGCGCAGTTGCACTACGGGGTGTTGAGCTGCTTATTATGTGTAGGTTTTTAAGGATGCAATGTGTCGAGCCTTATAGAGTCGAGCCTTCCTCTTGAGCCAGAGAGACCTATGTGACAAGGACCGAGTTGCTTCATGTGGGGTTCGATCCTACGATTTTCAGGTGGTTTCGTCGAAACTAACACCTTTAATGGGTGGTTTCACAGAGACTTGCCCTTCGCGGGGTTCGAACCTGTGCTTCTCAGGTACCTCAGCCACTAATATGCCTCTCCCCACTCATCCGGGGCAAATTCTCGCTAGAGAAGGGTTCGGCGCAGTGACAGAGAGCTCCGTAGAGCCCTCGGCGTCCCAGGCCTGGAAGCTGACCGCGGTGGCGGGGAGGTGGGACCTGTGAGACAGGGTGCCTCCCCTGGCGGGTCACGGTTTCCAATCGGTCAGAAGGTTTAGGAGAGGAGAGGGAGGAGAGTGTGGTCAACAGTCCGCTTCAAACCGCTTGAAAATCGGACACTCAGAGGCTGAGTTACCTCTTTGTGGAACTTTTTTTATTTTTCGTTCTGAGCCTAAGTCCACTTTTTTAGGGTGCTCTCGATTTCGCGCCGTCACCCGGTGGCAAAACCTCTTTCTGTGATCCTCCAGGCCTTAGGGGGATTTCCAGAAGGTGTCCGAGAAAGGTGCATGGTCGTCGGACTGACCGTTTTCGGTCGGGAGGGTATTTTGTGGAGCCTCCGCCACCACCCCCAACTTTTTCGTACCCATGGTTAACCAAAACCCTACCCATGGTTAACCAAAATGGACTTAGAAAAAATCCACAGTTTTCAGACCTCCAGAGGGGTAGGACCCTGCTCAAAGGTGTCCGAGAATACTGCACCTTCAGCGGACATGCCATGAGCCTCTAGACCCCTCTATATCCTCCAGGAGGACCAGGATTTGAGGAACATGTGTCCGAGAACAGTGCACCTTCAGCGGACTGGCCCTGAGCAGCTACACCCCTGGTTACATCCTCCACAGGCACCAGGATGTGACAGAATGTGTCCGAGAATAGGTCACCTTCAGCGGACATGCCTTGAGCCTCTAGACCCCTATATATCCTCCGGGAGAGGGAGGAGAGTGTGGTCAACAGTCCGCTTCAAACCGCTTGAAAATCGGACACTCAGAGGCTGAGTTACCTCTTTGTGGAACTTTTTTTATCTTTCGTTCTGAGTCTAAGTCCACTTTTTTAGGGTGCTCTCGATTTCGCGCCGTCACCCGGTGGCAAAACCTCTTTCTGTGATCCTCCAGGCCTTAGGGGGATTTTCAGAAGGTGTCCGAGAAAGGTGCATGGTCGTCGGACTGACCGTTTTCGGTCGGGAGGGTATTTTGTGGAGCCCTCGCCACCACCCCCATCTTTTTCGTACCCATGGTTGACCAAAACCCTACCCATGGTTAACCAAAATGGACTTAGAAAAAATCCAGAATATTCAGACCTCCAGAGGGGTAGGACCCTGCTCAAAGGTGTCCGAGAATACTGCACCTTCAGCGGACATGCCATGAGCCTCTAGACCCCTCTATATCCTCCAGGAGGACCAGGATTTGAGGAACATGTGTCCGAAAACAGTGCACCTTCAGCGGACTGGCCATGTGCAGCTACACCCCTAGTTACAGCCTCCACAGGCACCATGATGTGACAGAATGTGTCCGAGAATAGGTCACCTTCAGCGGACTGGCCATGTGCAGCTACACCCTAGTTACATCCTCCACAGGCACCAGGATGTGAACATAATGTTTCCGAGGACAGAGCTCCATCAACGGACTCTTTACCAGCTTCGAGTCACTTGTTTTCGACTTCCAGAGGCACCATAATGTCAAAACATGTGTCCGCCAAAGATGCACCATCAACGGACTCTCTGCGAGCTTCGAGTCCCTTGTTTTCGACTTCCAGATGCACCATAATGTCAAAAACATGTGCCCAAGAAAGATGCACCATCAACGGACTCTCTATGAGCTTCTGGGGCCTTGTTACAATCCTCCAGGAGGCTTCTGAAAAGGAGCTCTCTAGTCCCGAGATGGTACCCGGTGGCAAAACCTCTTTTTGGCATCCTCCAGGCTTAAGGGGAATCCTCAGAGAGTGTCCGAAAAAAGTGCACTGTCGTCGGACTGACCGTTTTGGCTCGGGAGGGTAGGCCATGGAGCTCGCGCCAGCACCCCCAACTTTTTTTTACCCATGGTTAACCAGTAACTATGAGTCTCTTAAGGTTCCATAAGAGAGTCATACTATGACTCTTATGGAAAAGTAACTATGACTCTGTCATAGGGTCGGGGCAAAAACGAATCTCAAGAACATTAAGGCTAAATAAATATCAGAGTTGATCCAAATGATTGAGGGAAGTTGGCTAGCAATAACCCCAATTATGGGATAAAGATTGGCTCTGAAAGAGGAAATAGCCTGGAAATTTACTGTGGGAGGAATCGGTGACTTGGTCGCACTGACAGGTGGGATTCTGTATCAGCACGGTGGCTCAGTGGGTAGGGCGCGGGTAAGATTTCAGAAGAACATCTGAGAATCGCAGGTTCAAATCCCACCTGAAGCAACTATGTCCTAAATTGCATATGAATCCCCGGATAAAAATAACACAAAAATCACAATCAAACTCTGTAAACAGAACGTGGCAAACTCTGTAAGCAGAACATGGCATACTTTGAAGACAGAACTTGGCAAACTCTGTATACACAACCCGGCAAACTCTGTAAACGGAGTGAGGCAAACTCTGTAAACAGAACGTGGCAAACTCTGTAACAGAACTCAGCAAACTCTGTGAAAGGAACCTGGCAAGTTCTTTAAACAGAAAATATAATATTTTGTTTTTATCTTTTTTTAAAGCCATTCGTCTCACACGTTTCACCCTAGAAAGGCGCCCGGTGTACGCCGGAGTATCCTTTCTGCCCCCGGTGATTTCGTAAAGCATCCCAGGTGCTGAGGTCCCACGGGGCCTCTACTTGGGAGGGTAGGGAATTTCGGTCGACCCCTCCCGCTGGCAGGCCGTTGCTGAGGATTGTGTAAATCAGTTGTAAAAGTCACACAGCAATCATATAATATAAAATTATATGTTTTTCGGTTTCCTAACCGTTGTCGGCAGTGGAAGTCGATTGTAAAAATCACAGGTACGGTGTTGCACCCCGCACAGTAACCGGAACCCCACGGGGTGGGCAGAGAAATCTGCCAGAACATCCAGCAGGAATGGCTGCGATGAAGAAGGGCAAGACCACAGGTCGCAAGGCTAAGTGGTCTGTAAAAGAACTAAAAACTTTGATGGAGATGGAGGAGGCTCTCGAGCAAGGCCAATACTCTGTATATTACATGAATGTGGAAATTGCAAGTCAGCTTCCAGGTAGGTCCTCCCACGAAGTGAAAGAGAAAAGACAGTGCATGAGACGGCAATCTCACAGGAGAAGCACTAAGCTCTTACTGCAGCCAACAGAGGTAAACCTGGAGAGGCAGGAAATCCCTGCTGAACTCAATCTGCTGATACAGCCACGAGGGTTACAAGCAGTAACTGGCCTCAACAGAAAATTAAGGTGGCAAGCTGGTGCTCTCATTGACATGTACACTCACGAACACGAAATCAGGCGGGCGCTCACACTGGCAAGCAGGAAGGACCCGGGCGCAGCAGTGGCCATTGAGACCGCTACGGCGATGGTGATAAGGGAGGCGAGAAGAAAAGGTCCAGCGACCAAAAAGAACAGCAAAGCTGGCGAGCCGATGAAGCCCCGAAGCAAGCGAGAAATGAAGAGGGATGAGGTCCATAAACTCAGAAAACTAATGAGTACGGACCCGGCTAAGCTTGTTAGCTATGTCCTTGACGGGAGTGAAGCGACCGACTGCCCAGTCCCGCTGCCTCAATTACACGAAGTGTTTGAAAGGCGTTGGATGGGGTCAGAAGGTGCCTTCAAGGGCTTGGGAGGCTTTAAGGCCGCCAGCGGGGCGGACAACGAACACTTCTCCACCCTGTTCACCCCCGAAGAGGTGCTCACACACCTCAGAAAGACGGACAGGAAATCGGCACCAGGCACGGACGGCATCGGGCGGGATGACCTACTCCTCTGGGACCCGAAGGGTGTGAAGCTATCAAAACTCTTTGGCAGCTGGCTTGCGGCGGGGTTCATACCTCAGTGTGTAAAGCCCGCGAGAACTGTACTGATACCAAAGACCTCCGACCCTCTGCTGTTGAATGACCCGAATAACTGGCGCCCAATCACTATCGGCTCGATGCTGATGCGGCTGTTCTCACGACTGCTAAATGGGCGCCTTACGAAAGCCTGCACTATCCACGACAGGCAGCGAGGGTTCAGGGACTCTCCTGGCTGTAGTGAGAATCTTCACATCCTTCAAAGTCTGGTTAAAGCCAGCAGGAGGGAGAGAAAGTCACTAGCGGTGGTGCTCGTGGACGTGGCAAAGGCTTTCGATACGGTGACACACGAGCACTTGCTTGCAGTGCTCAGGCAGAGAGGTCTGGATGAACACATCATAAACACAATACAAAGCTCGTACGACGGGGGCGTAACTTGCATTGAAGCCGGGGGAGAACAATCTGAACCCATTGCAATGAAAGTCGGTGTGAAGCAGGGTGACCCACTGTCTCCATTGCTTTTCAATCTGGCTCTTGATCCACTGCTCCACACACTGGAAAGCCTCGGTAAGGGAGTAAAGATCGCAGACACAAAGCTGGTCTCGCTTGCATTCGCAGATGACCTGGTGCTGGTCAGCGACACACTGAATGACTTCTGTGCCCTGACGGGGCTTAAGGTGCACGCAAGCAAGTGCTTCGGCTTCATGGTTACCCCCTTGAAACACAGCATGAAAATGAAAGTGAATGACTGTCCCCCCTGGCAGATCGAGGGGACACCAATAGAAATGGTTGAAAGTGGAAGGGCGGTAAGATATCTGGGAATTCAGGTCGGTCCAGTGAGGGGCCTCGAGAAACCCGACATTCTCAAATAGTTACAAGTCGCGCTGGATAAGGTAGGGGCGACACCATTAACTGCCCCTCAAAAGATTTGGCTGCTTAAGACCTTCATAATCCCCAGGCATTTCTACCGGGCCGACCACTGCGACTACAGTATAGTTCGGCTGCGACTGCTGGACCGGCTACTACGTAGCACAGTAAAAACATGGCTGGGTCTAGCGCAGACCACATGTGATGGGTTGCTCTATGCTAGAGCGAGAGACGGAGGTCTGGGGCTACAAAAGTTGAGCGCCGTTATTCCTGCTATGCAGGCAAAGCGGTTGTGGAAACTTTTGCACTCTGATGATGAAGTCATCAGAAAGATAGCCTGGGACCAGAACGGGCTGGAGGACTGGAGAAGAGCTTGGCTCAAAAAGGGCGGGCAACTGGAGAAATTACCAACTCCAGAGGGTGTGCCAGTAACGAACGTTACTGAAGCAGATGGGGCCCCTCAGCTATCCCGGTACAAGAGACCATGCGAGTGGCAAGATGTAGAGTTCGACCGGTGGGCAGGCAAGTCGGTGCAGGGAGTTGGAATAGCCTGGTTCAAAGACTCTCCAGAGTCTAATGCCTGGCTCTCCAAACTCCCAAAAGTGCAACACAAATTCTGCTCACAAGCACTACAGCTACAAGCGAACGTCTACCCTACCAGGGAATTTATGGCAAGGGGCCAAAGCAAGTGGAACGCGAGTTGCCGAGGCTGTCACGCGAGGCTTGAGTCCGCCTCACACCTCCTCGGAGCATGTCCCAGCAGTAGGGCGAAACGACTGGAGTGACACAATTTTGCATGCCATCGACTGGCAGTCGCTGCGAAGAAGCAGGGCTGGGTTGTCCACAGGGAGAAAGAATTTGGAAGCAGAC
Organism: Sprattus sprattus; assembly: GCF_963457725.1. Lineage (NCBI taxonomy): Eukaryota > Metazoa > Chordata > Actinopteri > Clupeiformes > Clupeidae > Sprattus > Sprattus sprattus. The sequence continues at coordinate 596,833 of NC_137918.1, forward strand.
CAAATGTGAGACGCCCAGACTTGGTCTTTTGCAAAGATGGTAAGGCAATGGTGCTGGATGTGACAGTGCGGTTTGAAAGGAACATCAACACACTAAAACTCGCAGGCCGAGAGAAAGTAAAGCACTACAAACCCATCAAGAACTTGGTGAAACAGGTCATGGGTGTAGAGGAAGTGGAAATACACGGATTTCCACTGGGAGCGAGGGGCCTCTGGCATAAACCCAACAACAAGATCCTCAAGAGAATGGGACTTTCTAAGAGCAGTGCAAAAGCTCTTGCGTCGAGACTTTGTAAGAGTGTTCTGAGAGGATCCTTAACTATCTTGAGTGACATCCTACAAAGTAGGGATTGAATACTTTATATTAAAGTGAAAAGCTTAAGAGGAAAAGCTATACAGGGCGGAAGCACCGGACCACAATGCACATTGCATCCTTAAAAACCTACACATAATAAGCAGCTCAACACCCCGTAGTGTAACTGCGCTACACACTAAACAAACACACCACACAGTGGGACGTGGCAGATCGGTAGGAATCTCCGGTTTTCATGAGGCGAACTTGTGCTGATGACTGATCGTCTGAAGGCTGTGGCGGCAAGCGAGAAACGGAGCGAGCTATCTAAAGTTCAATGGCGACCTCAGTTAGACGTCCGTTCCACAAACCTGAAG